>NW_007246415.1:379176-393207 GCF_000164805.1 Carlito syrichta | reverse complement strand
AGAGATGAGGTCTCGCCAAGTTGCCCAGGCGGGTCTCGAACCCGCGGGCTCAGGCATTCCACTCACCTCAGCCTCCCAAGGTGCAGGATTGCAGGCTGAGCCACCAAGCCCGGCTTTTTCACTGATTTTTTTTGTCAGAGTCTTCTGATGTTTGTTTTATGTATAATGTCCATGGTTTTCTAGCAGGAAGACTAGGGAAAAGTATGTTTACTCTCTTCCTGGAAGCAGAATCATATGTATATTTTTAGAATCAATTTTGTCTTCATATTTTTCTAGAAATGTATTACATTGGCTGGGCACATTGGCTCAGGCTTGTAATCCAGCACTTTGGGAAGCTGAGGTGGGTAGATTGTGCCCAGGAATGTGAGACCAGCCTGGGCAACATAGTGAAACCTTAGCTCTACAAGAAAATTTAAAAAATTAGCTGGGTGTGTGGTGTGTGCCTGTGGTCTCAGGTACTCATAATGCTGAGGTGGAAGGATTGACTGAGCCTAGGAGATTGAGGTTCCTGTGAGCCGTGGTTGTCGTGATCGTGCTGCTGTACACCAGTCCGGGCTATAGAGTAAGACCCTGACTCAAAGAAGAAAAGAAATGTACTGCATTTCAGAAAGTCTGGAGGTTCTACAGACTTCTGTGGTCAAGCAGAGATCATTTAGAGCACCAAACAGATGGTATAAAGAGTAAGTTTGGGAACTTGATTTTTTTTGTGTGAGTTGGAGTCTCACTCTGTCACCCAGGCTGGAGCGCAGTGGCATGCTCATGACCACCGCAACCTTGACCTGCTGGGCTCAGGTGATCCTTCCGCCTCTGCTTTCCAAGTAGCTGGAACTACAGGCACACGCCACTACGCCTGGCTTATTTTTTCATTTATTGTAGAGATGAGGTCTCGCCAAGTTGCCCAGGTGGCATTCAATCTTGACTTATCTCATTGCTGATGATGCTAACTTTGAAAACTTCATTAAGGTGGTGTCTGCTGGGCTTCTGAGCAGTAAAGTTATTCTTTTTCCTTTTGCAACTAATAAATATTATGTAGGAACAGTAAAGAATCTCTTTAAGTCTTACCTGATGATTGTTCACCTGAAGCAGTATTAACTTAAAGACTGAACTTCTTCCTGTGTCTTTGCTCACTTAGGGATATAGCATGTAGTCAGAGCTTGATCTTCCAAGGGCAGATCATATGCCCTTTGGATGTTCTTTGGCCCATTATTTTAACCCCAGACAGGATATCATGTAATGTGTATCAGTCAACACGTATAATGTATGACCCTTATAACAGTATACTCTGTCCCTTATCCTTATCTTTTGAGCTATTGTTGTACTTCAGTGTACTTCAGTGTTATTTTGCTTTAAATTAAAAATAACAGTTCCTTTTAAAGGAACTTTTAAAAAGTGAGAAAAAAGTCTAATATTTACCCACATTTACTATTTCTGGCATTCTTCATTCCTTGTGTCCATTCATGTTTCCATCTCGTATCATTTTGTTTGTGCTTGAAAAACTTTCTTTAACATTTCTTGTAAGTCTTTTGGAAATGAAGTTCTTCAGCTTTTGTTTGGAAAAAAAATCTTTATTTCACCTTGCCTTTAAAAATATAGTTTCAGCCAGGCTCGGTGGCTCAGCCTGTAATCCCATGTTTTGGGAGGCTGAGGTGAGTGGATTGCCTGAGCCCGCGGGTTCGAGACCCGCCTGGGCAACTTGGCGAGACCTCATCTCTACAATAAAAAAAAAAAAATTAGCTGGGAGTGGTAGCTCCAAGTAGTTCCAGCTACTTGGAAGGCTGAGGCAGAAGGATCGCCAGAGCCCAGCAGGTCGAGGCTGCAGCGGCCGGGAGCGGCCACTGCACTCCAGTCTGGGCAACAGAGTGAGACTCCAACTCAAAAAAAAAAAAAAAAAAAAAAAAAAAAAAAATATATATATATATATATATATAGTTTCACTGAGTATTGGATTTTATCTTGACACTTTGAAGGCATCCTTCTGTTGTTTTCTGTTGTTTTCTGACATGTATACTTCTGACAAGAAATTCATGGTCTTTCTTATGTTCCTCTATACATAAATAGCCTTTTCCTGTGGCTACTTTGAAGATTTTGCTTAAACACTGTTTTTAGGAATTTGATGTGTTTGATGTGTTTGGATCTGGTTTTTTGTGTTTTTTCTTTTGTGTTTTCTTTGGGGTATTTTGAGGCTTCTTAGTTTCTGGGATTATAGTTTTCATCAAATCTGGAAAATTCATCTTCAGGTATTTTTTTCTGTACTGCTCCCTCTTTTGCCTTAGCCTTCCAAGTAGCTGGGACTACAGGTGCTACCATACCTGACTAATTTTTTTTTAATTTTTATTTTTGTAGAGATGAGGTCTTGATCTGTTACCCAAGCTGTTCTCAAGCTCTGGGCTCAAGCAATTCTCCTGCCTCAGCCTCCCAAATTACTGGGACTACAGGCATGAGCCACCACACCTGTTTATTTTGTCTTTTTTTTTTTTCCGAGTTGGAGTCTCAGTCTATTGTCCAGGCTAGAGGGCAGTGGCACACTCATGGCCACCCCAGTGTCGACCTGCTGGGCTCAGGTAATCCTTCCAGCTCAGGCAATCCTTCTGCCTTAGCCTTTGAAATAGCCAGAACTACAGGTACGCGCTACTACGCCCAGCTAATTTATTTATTTATGTATTGTAGAGATGAGTTCTCACCAAGTTGCCTGGGCTGATCTCCAACCTGCAGGCTCAGCAATCCACTTGCCTTGGCCTCCCAAAGTGCTGGGATTATAGGCTGAGTCCCTGAGCCTGGCCATCTTTTTTTTTTGTAATCTTTCTGCTTCATTTTGGATAGTTTCTATTGTTCTGTCTCTGGGTTCACTATTATTTTCTTTGGCAATTTCTACCATGCTATCACCCACAGAATTTTTAATTCTAGATACCATAATTTTTTATCTCTATAAGGTACTTATGGTTCCTTTTTCATATCTTCTTTCTTTACTGTGCTCTGGTTTTTTTAATTTGAAAATTTCATATTTGAACATAGCTGGGTTACTGTCTATGTGCACTAATTTCATCATTGCTATAATTTCTTGGTCTGTTTCTATTATTGATTTTTCTCCTGATGATGGGTCACATTTTTCTGTTTTCTGGGTATACTTAGTGACTTTTTGATTGGATGTTAGACATTATGGTGTTCATTTTAAGTTTGCATGGAGCTTTGTTCTAATAGGCAGTTAAATTACCTGCCGTTCAGTTTGATCCTTGCAAGGCTCGTTTTTAAGCTTTATTAGGAAACTGTTTTTTCCTAGGAATAGTTTAGCTTTATTACCAAAGTGTGGCCTTCTGTCAAGAGTCACTAGCGAATGTCCCAAGGAACCAAGGAGCCTGTTTGGTGGTGGGTCACATGATTCCCAGCCCCATATGAGCCCTAGGAGCTGCTCAGCTGGCATTCTCAGGTTTCTGTTTTTACCTTTGACCTCACGGAGTTTCGCCCTAGAAGTACATGTGTTAGTATTCAACAGAGACTCAAAGGGTCTCCCGTGCATATTTCGAAAGCTCTATTTCTGCTTGGCTCCCTCCTCTGTAGAATTTATTCACAATTTCTAGTTGTCTCCAGTTCCCTGAACTCTGATCCCTGTCCCCAAGTTGAGAGGACCACTGTGCTCTGCTTGAGACCTCTGTCCCTGCTTCACATGCTCTAGCCTGACTTGTGCCTTCTGGCAGAAATCAGGGGCGATTGGAGGGCTTATTTTGTTTTCCTTCTCTCATAGATCACAGTCTTATGTGATCTTTTGTCCAATCTCTGAAAGCAGTTGTTTCATATGTTGCTCAATTTGTTGGTTTTAATTCTAAGACTGGAGGGTAAATTTGAATCATGTCATCTTTTTTTAGTTGGAGTCTCACTCTGTCACCCAGGCTGGAGTGTATTGGCCACTGCAGCTTCCACCTGCTGGGATCAGGTGATCCTTCAGCCTCAGCCTTCCAAGTAGCTGGAATGACAGGCATGCACCACCATGCCTGGCTAATTTTTTGGTTTATTGTAGGTATAAGGTCTCACCAAGTTTCCCGGGCTGGTATCGAACCCCTGGACTCAAGCAATCCTCTCACCTTGGGCTCCCAAAGTGCTGGGATTACAGGCTTGTACCACCATGCCTGGCCTGGGTCTTGTCATCTTTATCATGGCTAGAAGAGTAAGATTTCTTTTATAGCCCAGGAGTTAATCCCATCATAGTGGTTTTAGTATCCTCTTGGCCTTGTCTTCTGTGTGTTTTGATGGAAAGTCTTCTTTTGAGTCTGTTTGGCAGGGACAGGCAGTCCAGGTCAAACGACCCCGGAACGTTCCTGAGTGATGAGTATAAGACGGGGTAAAGTGAAAGTGAGTTTGCCAAGTCATCACTCATAAGTCCCTGGCTTTAGGCCTGGTAGAGGTCCATTCCTGCAGAAGGCAGTTCTGCAAAGACTCATTGATTAATTGATTCAATAAAATACAGTCAGCAAACTTTACTGAGTTTTTGTTGTGTTCCCTATACTGCCCTTGTTGGTGAAGCAGCCATCACCACTGAGTCTTCAGTGATTCCTTGGTTAAGGAATGCTCTGTGGATAGGACCCTTGGGTTGAAGACAGAAGGCATAACTTCTTTCCTCCAAGAACTTGTGACTGTGACAAATTCATAGCTCGTCTCTCTTCTTTCTGCAGCACAGTAAACGCTCTGCCGCTGACCTGTGTGGCAGGAATGATGGGAACCTTAAGGTGATCTTCCCTGATACAGAGGTGGAGGATATTACCAGCCCGGGGCTCAAGGCCAGAGCCCAGCCTGGGGACTATGTGCTGGTCAAGGTAAGGTGCTCTTTTGAACCTTGGGCTCACACTTGGTTGGTTCGGATACTATGGGAGAATAAAGTTTTTTCCTAGAGAGATTTTTGAGTACAGTAAAAATCTCTTCTCAACTGTAAATGAAAGTGTGATTTGGACTGCTCCTAACTAATGCCTTCTTGTTTTTCTTCTCTTTTCTCCTGCCCTGGATGAGTTTTTTGTGGAAGTTGATGAGGTTGGAGTATTTGGTAGCATGTAGTTTCTTGTGGCAGCAAGACCAGGAAGTGTCAGTGGTTCTGAGTGAGATGAGCATGCTTCCATTACAGATTGTCCCTCTTTGATTTCTGATACCTCAGGCATCTCTGACTCGCAGGTCCAGCTGTGTGGCTGTGAGATTTCCTCTTTCTTCCTCTCCTCTTTTTACTGTTCCTCTGCTTCCTTTCTTCTTCCTTCTCTTCTCACACTGCCACAAGTCTACTGCCATCTTCCCTTTCTTCTGGTACTTGTGTCCACAGACTGAGGAGGTCAATGAGAATGAGGGTGTTTCTTCAACAGGGAGCTGTGGCATCTGCAGAAGGGAGGGGAGAGGGCGTGATTCCAGCTCAGGGTACGTCCCATCCTTGCTTCATAGTGCCTCACCCTCGACTCTGCTTTCTGTCCTTGTTTGTCACCTTGGTTTTGAGTCATGAGAGCGATGGCCCATGACACTGGTGTGTAATGTCTGTGGACTGGCCTGGAAATTTTACTGCCATTCAGGACCTTTCTGTTCCTGGGGGAGCTATCTTCTTATGTTCTGTCCATCTGACAAAAACTTAGGATATGGCCAGTTTGCTGGTTGGTGATTTCATGAATCTCCTCCCTTCTGTTCTTGTCCTACCTAAGCATTACCTAGGAATTTCTAAGTGGAGTGATTCCTACTAGTCAGCTATGGGATTGATCTGGAAAAAGTCCTTCACAGGCTCCTCCATTTGTTCTTTTGTTGTTGTTGTTGTTATTATAAGTATTTTTTAGAGATAGGATCTCACTCTGTTGCCCAGGTTGGAGTCCAGTGGTACAGTCATAGCTCACTGTAGTCTCGAACCTTGGGCTCAAGGAATCCTGCTGCCTCAGCCTCCTGCATAACTGGGACTACAGGTGCACACTATCACACCCTGCTAATTTTATTTTTTGTAGAGGTGAGATCCTGCTATATTGCCCAGGCTGGTCTCTAACCCCTGGCCTCTATATCCTCCTGCCTTGGCCCCCCAACGTGCTGGGATTACAGCTGTGAATCACTGTGCCAGCCATGTTGTTATTTTGACAGTGTCTTTTTTTTTTTTTGAGTTGAAGTCTCACTCTGTTGCCCAGGCTGGAGTGCAGTGGCACACTCATGGCCACCCCAGAGTCGACCTGCTGGGCTCCGGCGATCCTTCCACCTCAGCCTTCCAAGTAGCTGGAACTACAGGTACACACTACCATGCCTGGCTAATTTTTGATTTATTGTAGAGACGAGGTCTTGCCAAGTTGTCCAGACTGGTCTTGAACCTGCGGGCTCAGGAAATCCACTTGCCTTGGCCTCCCAAAGTACTGGGATTATAGGCTGAGCCACCGAGCCCACCTGACAGTCTTGCTTTCTTACTTGTCTGTTTTCTGAAAGTTTGCCTCTTCTGTTTTCAGTAGTTCTTCTCTACTTCCTCCTCCTCTCTCTCTGCAGTAGCAGTGGGTTGGTTGGCTGGGTTGTAGTTTTAGTATGCTGTCCTTTTGCAAAACGGAGAAATTTCGTTTGTCCAGAAACAGAAAGGTGTGGTGTGTCACTGAAGACTCATTTTTGTTCCCAAGTGATGTAAACCCTACAAATAAGATTTAGTGAAGGACTGAAATGAAGAAACTGTGGCCGCAGGCATCTGCTGGTACACACGCACGTGCCCTCCCTCCCTCCCTCCCTCTGTCTCTCTCTCTCTGCCCCTCGCTTCTGCTGTTCTCACGTCCTCTCTGCTTGTGGTCTCAGGGCTGCCTGGAACCACTCCTCATACAGGCACTTTCTTGTCTCCCTTTCCTCTGTGCACATTTGCCTAAACTCCAGTCCTGCTGCTGGTTCTGCATCTGCATCCAACAGCGGGACGTTGTTAGGGGAAAGTGCATGGTGGCTTAAATATGGTGGGAGATCACGTTCTCATATGAACTTGGATATGGAAGGTTTAGGTGGGATGATTGCAATGGCTCCAGATCACAGGGGTCCTGGCTGCTTCTGTCTTCTGCTCTGCTGTGTGTGGCCCTCGATCCCAAGATCACCTCATGATCCAGGGTGGCCGCCTCAGCTCCACCCACCATGTCTGTGTTCTAGCTACCAGGGAGAAGGAAAAAGAGGCGAAAGACATGCCCTCTCCTCAGCAGCTGGGAGTTCCACTACTGAGGAAGATGTGGGGAAGGGATGTTGGGGGACACGTAATGGATTCTGCCACTGAACTGACTGCATTCCTTTAACATTCATGACTTAAAACTCCAGCGTGGTCCTGAGATCCTGCTCCTGCGATCTGTTCCTAGTAGATTGACTTTCCCACACTGTTTCTCCTTAAGTATCCACTCGCCACTCAGCCTGTGTCTTTGCTGGTTTTTTTGCCTTATATTTCGTAGAGAAAGTAGGTGTGATCAGGTAAACCTCACTATGTGTGTCATTGTCCCGCCAGCCTACTCCATCTCTGCCCATGCTTGCTGCCATGTCGCCCAGCTGTGGGTGGCGTTGACATCTCCTCCGGTCACTGCTGCCCTCAGGCCCGCACTTGTGACCCTTCCCCATCTCAGGAGATTCGCACTGACCTCCTTCCTCTCATGCATCTTAAACTTAATATCGAAAAGGGAATTGATTCCTTTCACTGTCCTGGCATTTTCTTCTTCTCAAGCCTTTCCTACCTCAGGAGATGGCACCTGAGCTGCTCAAACCAGAGCTGAGAAACGGTCTCAGCCCCTTTCTTTCTGCGCTCTCCAACAGCAGCCCTCAGCATGCACGTCACTTCATTCATTTCCAGGCTGCCATTGCTCTGTGCATGGACGATTGCAGCAGGCCTGGCCTTCTACTTCCATGTGTTTTTCAAATGTTTAATTATTTTATTAAAGTCTTTCATAAATGTAGACAATTGCACATATCACAGATGAACTATTTGATGAATTACCACAAAGAGACCACCATACCTCCATAACTATCACTTAGATTGAGAAACAGGATTTGTTTTTTTTGAGTTGGAATCTCACTCTGTCGCCCAGGCTGGAGGGCAGTGGCACCCTCACGGCCACCACAGCTTCAACTTACTGGGTTCAGGCGATCCTTCCGCCTCAGCCTTCCAAGTAGCTGGATCTACAGATATGTGCCACCATGCCCGGCTAATTTTTTGACTTATTGTAGAGATGAGGTCTCGCCAAGTTGCCCAGGCTGTTCTCGAACCCATGGGCTCAGGAAATCCTCTCACCTCGGCCTCCCAAAGTGCTGAGATTATAGGTGTGAGCCACTGCGCCCAGCTAAGACCGAATAGTTTGAGAACCCCAGGAAACCCCTCTTTTGTTCCTTTCAATTACTCCCCTCCTCCACATTCCACTTAACCACTCTCCTGATTTCTAACACTGTGGTGTAGTTTTGCCTGTTTTTGATTGTTTTAAAATTAAACTACATAGTATATATTTTTAATGCCTGCCTTCTTTATGTTAGGTGACTCATTCATGATTATTTATCCATATTATATGAATATTCCACATTTTATCTATGCATTGCTATTGATGGCCATTTTGGTTTGGAGTTATTATAAATAATATTGCTATGAGTATTTTTGTGCAGGTGTTTTAGTACACAAATATATTCATTTATGTTGGCTTGGAATTACTGGGTCACAGAGTGTAGAGCAGAAATAGCCAAAGCGATTGTACCATTTTATGCTTCTACCAGTGGTACTTTGTACCATTTCATGCTTGCATGAGGAGTGCTTGGGAGTTTCAGAAACTTCACACTCTCTGCTGCTGTTCCCACCTGCTTCTTTGCTGTCTGCCCTGTGGCAGTCAGTGTGATCTTTCTGAATCAGACCACTTACTCCACTGCTTGGGCCCTTCAGTGGTTCTCACTGGAGCAGCATGAAATACAGGGTATCCATGGCCTCATGTGACCTCTTCCAGCTACCTTTCCTGCCATGTGTCCCCTCTTATTCTCTACCCTCCATCCTTGGGGCCTCCTTTTTGCCCTCAGGCCTGGTTCTGCTCTCAGGGATTCTTGAGAACACGTGTTGCTCTTGCTGGGAGGCTCTTAGTCTTTGCCTGGAGACCCTCTCTTGAACTGCCAGGTTGTCTCTTGAGTGTCCTCTTCCCAGAGAGGCCTTCCCTGGACATTGCGGTTTGAAGCAACTTTCCCTGCCCTGCTCCCATCACTGCTGGCACGTTAACCCATTTCGTCTTGATGGCACTTTCTAATATCTGCAATCTTCTTTGTTTGTTCATAGTATTTGTTACTTGTCTTCTTCTGAAAACTCCTTTGAAGGCAGGGAAATAGCTGCTTTGTTTATCTCTATCTCCAGCACCTAAGGCAATGCCTAGTGCATGCAAAGCACTCAGTAAATAGTTCCTCATGGACTGACCTGTTCTCATGGTGAGAGATGTGACTGCTGCTAACTTTGGGGTCCCATCCTTTCAGCTCATTTTGGCAATACGTCTCCTGAGGAAGGATTTCACTGGGCCAGCCTTGGGTGAGGAGGGCAGGGTCTGTGATGGACACCTCACACCTGAACCTGATGGCCAGAGCTGGGTAGGAGCGTCTTCCGAGAGGGAGGAGAGAGTGGCTGCTGGGGACTGACCTGTTTTGACTTCTTAAATTCCGTTTTGCGTTGCCATTCCGTCTGACTGCTCTTCCTCCTAGGACTGGGAGCACACAGAAGCCAGTCTCTGCTCGCCTGTCACCTCTTTGAGACTCCTTTCGGTGGCTTCTCCTCAGAGGCTCCACACTAAGTCCCCGTGGTGCAATCCTGGTGACCATGTCTTCTGACGGACTTTCTTTTTAGATCACGTCTGCCAGTTCTCAGACGCTTAGAGGATGTGTTCTCGGCAGGACCACACTGAAGGACTTCTCGGCATCTTGCTGATTTGGGTGGATGGCTTCCGAGTTGACCTGGGCAGGGCTTCCCAACAGGAAGAGAGCTGTGGGACAAGCTGCAAGTGGTGAACGACTTCATGTTAGATGGAAAACGTATCTTTCCCATGACACAACAGCTTTTGCGATAATTAAAGTTGCCTAAAGTGGCCCTTTGTCTGTCTGTTTTTCCTTCATTTCACCTTGGTTAATGTTTGTGATATTCTCCCCAGAGTCTCTGTGTCGAGTGTTTCCCAATCCGGTTCCTGCTGTGAATACTGCTGTCTGACTGTTTTTTTCCCCTGGACCCAGGAGGCAGAGACTGAGGAGATGAGGGTGGAAAAAACAGCTCTAGGTCTTTCTGACATGTTACCTCACTTCATTCTGTGTGTTTTACCAGAGGATTTCCCTCGTGTTTCTCTTCTGTTCTGCCACTGGAGTTGACTTTTAATTTGTCCTAAAGCCGCTGAAGCAAAAATCATCATAAAACACTCTGTTGGCCTGGCTCGGTGGCTCAGCCTGTAATCCCAGCACTTTGGGAGACCGAGGTGAGTGGATTGCCTGAGCCCGTGGGTTCAAGACCCGCCTGAGCAACTTGGCAAGACCTCATCTCTGTAATAAATAAAAACTAGCCAGGTGTGGTAGCGCGTGCCTGTAGTTCCAGCTACTTGGAAGGCTGAGGTGGAAGGATCGCCGGAGCCCAGCAGGTCGAGGCTGCGGTGGCCGGGAGCGGCCACTGCACTCCAGTCTTGGCAACAGAATGAGACTCCAACTCAAAAAAACAAAACAAAACAAAACAAAAAAAGTCTGTTTTCCTTTATAACCCCCAACACAAAAATTATTTGGGAGGGAGGGGCACGCCTCATCAACAAGTATACCCACATAATGGACATTTGTATACCTAACCCTGAATTGTACCCCACATCTTTAAAATAAAAATAAAAATAAATAAAAAAATTTTTTTAAATGCATGGGATGAAACAGTATTAATTCAAAACTGACAGTTAAGGAATCGCTCTCTCTTACCTAGAAAGTTTTTGAGTAGTCAAAATTAGCAGGATGTTTCCCTTGAAATGTTCTCTGTGTGGATTTCTGAGTAGACCACAGGACTGTGTACTGTCTTGGAATGTCCTCAGAAGGCTCTGTCATGGACTAGGTATCAGAGTAAAAGCCTCAGAGTTCCTTCTTTGAAATGGAAGGGGAAAGACACGGAGACAGAAGAGGGTCTTCAGACTTCGTCTTCTCTCCTGGTGGCTTGGTCTCTTCCTCCTCCTCTGTTTCTTTGGAGGCCTTCCTGGCCTCTGCCAGCAATGCACCTCTTTTTGAGCCTGTCAGTTCATTGTTTGCCTTTAGGTCTACAGCACTTGGAGTTTTGGAAAATACTACCTGTTGGCAGGCTTTGAGCAGTGGTTCTCAGTCTCTTCACTGCCAAAGTTATTTTGTTCTGTGGGCATCATGAGCAACAATCTAAAAGATGTGGTATGGAGTTTTTGGATTCAGAGTATTTTGGTTCAAGTCCCTACTCCATTTGCTTAAGGGTTGTGTGAGATTATTTCATTTTTTTTCTCTGACTTGGTTTCCTCGCATGTAACATGGAAATAATAATAAAATGCTTATCTCACAAGTTCAGTGAGTTATGCTTGTAAAGAGTTTATGGTCCATGGAACATTGTAAGCTTTATCGAGTGGGAGTGATCATTCTAATTCTGTAGTTGTCTTTTGCAAAGGCCAACACTTTTATCATTTTCTAGTATATCTTTTCAGAGATAGTCTCTGAGTATACAGCAATTTATATGTGTATACCATAAACATTATTTTTTTTTTTTTTGAGTTGGAGTCTCACTCTGTCACCCAGGCTGGAGTGCAGTGGTACACTCATGGCTGCCGCAGCCTCGACCTGCTGGGCTCAGGTGATCCTTCTGCCTCAGCCTTCCAAGTAGCTGGAACTACAGGCATGCGCCACCACACCCAGCTAGTTTTTTGATTTATTGTAGAGACAAAATCTCACCAAATGGCCCAGGCGAGGTCTTGAACTACTGGACTCAAGCAGTCCTCTCGCCTCGGCCTCCCAAAGTGCTGGGATTATAGACTTGAGCCACTGCGCCAAGCTTCATACACACTATTAATACCTTTGTTGAGGTATGTGTCATTGATATACAACTGATGAGCACGTATTTAAATTGTATAATTTGTCTGGGCATGGTGGCTCATGCCTGTAATCCCAGTACTCTGGGAGAATTGCTTGAGCTCAGGAGTTTGAAACCAGCCTGGGCAACATAGCGAGACCTTGTCTCTACAAAAAATAAAAAAATTAGCCAGGCATGGTGGCACGCACTTGTAGGACCAGTGTAGGCCCAGCGACTCGGGAGCCTGAGGCAGGAGGGTTGCCTGAGCCCAGAAGCTTGAGGCTGCAATGAGCCATGATTGTGCACTGCCCTCCAGCCTAGGCAACAGAGTTAGACCCTGACTCAAAATAAATACATAAGTTGTATAATTGGATGAATTTTGACATGCGTATATACCTGTGGAACCATCGACAAATCACAATAGTGAATAATCCTTTGCCCTGGAAGTTCTTCTCTTTCCCAAACCCCGTCCTTTAAGCTACCATGGGTTTTTTTTGGTCACAGATTTGACACGTGTTTTCATTTTCATTAAGTTCAAAATGCTTTCTGATTTCTCTTTTGATTTGATTTATCCTTTGGCCCATAGGTTTTTAAAAAACTAGGTTATTTAATTTCTAAATATTCGGTGATTGTCCTGAGATTTCTAATTTAATTTAATTCTAATTTAATTCCATTATAGTTGTGGAACATACTTGGTATGACTTTAATCCTTTAGATTTATTTATTTATTTATTTTTTGAGTTGGAGTCTCACTCTGTTGCCCAGACTAGAGTGCAGTGGCATGCTCCCATCCACCGCAACCTCTACCTCCTGGGCTCCGGTGATCCCTCCGCCTCAGCCTTCCAAATAGCTGGAACTACAGGCACGCACTACCACACCCAGCTAATTTTTGATTTATTGTAGAGACGAAGTCTTGCCAAGTTTCCCGGGTGGGTCTCGAACCCGCAGGCTCAGGCAATTCACCTGCCTCGGCCTCCCAAAGTGCTGGGATGACAGGCTGAGCCACCGAGCCTGGACTAATCCTTTAAATTTATTGAGATTTGTCTGATGGCTTGTCTTGGTGAATTGTTGGTATGCCTTTGAGAAGAATGTGTATTCTGTTATTGGGTAGAGAGTTCTGTGAATGTTATTCAAAGTTCTTCAGGTCTGTGATATTGCATGTTATCTGTCGAGCTCTGTGGACTCTCGAGGGAGGGGTACTGAAGTCTCTGAAAAGAATTGTGGTTTGCTCCCTTCTGGTGGTTGCTGACGTGCTTTGTGCCATTCTCATCTCGTCATAATAAGGTACATGTTATTAATATGATTTACTACTGTTCGCGTTAGCCTTGATCACCTGGTGTAAGGCAGTGTTTGTCAGATGACTTATTTGTGAAGTTGTGCGTTTTAGATTCTTCCCTCATTTCACATTGTGGACTTTGGAAGACAGTCACTGTGTGCAGCGGAAACTTGAAGAGTATGAAGCTATTTTCTACCTTTATAAAGGCAGAGCATATATAAAGCGTCTGAGATTCTTTGGCCTTTGGGAACTCTTTTAGTCAGCCTTTGTAACACTTTGAGATACCTATTATCATTGTGGCTTTAGATATATATTTTTTTCTTTTCTTGAGTTGCCCAGGCTAGAGTGCAGTGGCACACTCATGGCTACCTCAGCCTCTATTTCCTGGGCTCAGGTGATCCTGCTGCCTCAGCCTTCCAAGTAGCTGGAACCACAGGCACGTGCTACCACGCTTGGCTAATTTTTAAATTTATTTTACAGGCTGGGCTTGGTGGCTCAGCCTGTAATCCCAGCACTTTGAGAGGCCAAGGCAAGTGGATTGTCTCAACCCATGGGTTTGAGACCCACCCGAGCAACTTGGTGAGACCTTGACTTTACGATAAATAAAAAAAATTAGCCGGGTGTGGTAGCGCGTGCCTGTAGTTCTGGCTACTTGGAAGGCTGAGGTGGAAGGCTCACCGGAGCCCAGCAGGTAGAGGCTGTGGTGGCCAGGAACGGCCACTGCACTCCAGTCTGGGCGACAGAGTGAGACTCCAACTCAAAAATAACT
>NW_007246415.1:378051-379156 GCF_000164805.1 Carlito syrichta | reverse complement strand
TGGTGGATTCCGGCGATCCTTCCGCCTCAGCCTTCCAAGTAGCCGGAATTACAGGCGCGCGCTCCCACGCCCGGCTGATTTTTTGATTTATTGTAGAGATGAGGTCTCGCTGCCCAGGCGGGTCTTGAACCCGCGGGCTCAGGCAATCCACTCACCTCAGCCTCCCAAAGGCGCGGGATTACAGGCTGAGCCACCGAGACCGGCTACCTGGCCTATTTATTAAAGTACTTCCTTACTTTCAAGAACTGTAACATCCTCTGGGGTCATCTTTTATATTTCCTCTCCAGTCCTGGAATGAGATATTTCTCCAAGGAGTCCTACTTGTTTACTTTTTTAAGAATGGTATTAGAAATCAACATTTGGCTGCTAAATATACTTGTTGCTACTGTGGATTGGAAGATATTTTTGTTTTTATAAGTAGAGTGAAATTCACATAGCATAAAGGTAATCATTCTAAAGGGAACAATTCCATGGCATTTAGTACTTTCACAGTGTTGTACAACCTCCACCTCTGTCTAGTTCCAGACATTTTCATTTCTCCAAAAAAGTAAAACCCCATACTTGCCATCACCCATTCCCTGCACTCCAGGAGACCATCCCTCTATTCAGTTTCTGTGAATTTACTTATTCTGAACATTTCCCTCCCTCCCTCCCTCCCTCGCTTCCCAACCCAATTACCTATACAATACTGAAGAAAAAAGGGTAAATCATATTACTACATAAAAATTGATACTCAATATATTCACAAATAGGTGAATACACTGAAATTACCCGCACAATGAAAGTTTAAAATGTATCTAGAACAGGAGAAAAGGATACCAGGATTCCTGGCTTCTATTCCCAACTCTTTCAATGACCTCTCTGTAATATTAGCCTAATCATTAAACCCATCAGTACTTCCCTTTCCAAGAGAATTGGGGAGAAGGGAGACACTGCTCCCTAAACTTAGTGTTTCAAACTCTGAATAAGTGAGGTTTCACGTAATTGTAAGGTCCCTGGCTGAAAGGAAGCTCAGTGGAAACAAATATAACCGATTTTGGTCTATAAATGGCAATTTCATATGGTTCAATAATACTTATGAAACCTGAGAATCTGGGATAATTTT
>NW_007246415.1:328799-378031 GCF_000164805.1 Carlito syrichta | reverse complement strand
CAGGCAATCCTTCCCCCGTAGCGTCCTGAGTAGCTGGGACTGTAGGCGTGCACCTCCACACCCAGCTAATTTTTTGATTTTTTTTTTGTAGAGACAAGGTCTCGCTGTGTTGCCTGGGCTGGTCTTGAATTCCTGGGCTCAAACAGTCCTTTTGCCTGGGATTACAGGTGTGACCCATCGCTCCTGGCTGAGTATTTCATATGAACTGAATCATACAATATATGATATGTGTGACTGCCTTCTTTCATTTAGCATAATATTTTGAGGTTCATCCACATTATAGCATTTGTCAGTAATTTATACCTTATGACTGAATAATATTCCATTTATATATATATACCACATTTGTTTATTCATTTATCTATAGATACACATTTGAGTTGTTTACACCTTTTGGCTATTGTGAGTAGTCGGTACCTATGACTGTTTACCTGTGACCTGTGAATAGTCAGTCCGAGCTCCCATAGTTAATCCCACTGTGGTAAATAGCAGCACCATCCACCCAGCTTTCTTGTCTAGACACCTGGAAATCACCCTTGATTCCTCCCTGTCTCTCACAGACAGAGTCCTGTTGATTCTGCCTTCAGAGCATCTCTCCATCACCATCCTAGTCCAAGTCACCATTGTCATTCACCAGGGTGACTGATCTTTTCCTGCCTCTGCTCTTGCCACCTACTATCCCTTCTCCACTTGGCAGTCAGGGTACTCTTTATAGAACACATCTCTTCCCCATTGAAAAACCTCCCAACCGTTGGAGAGAAAATGGGAAAGCCAGCACTCTCATGCATTGCTGGTGGGAATATAACAGTGATTCAGTCACTGGAAGACAGATTGGCTATTCCTCAGAAAGTCATACATAGGATTGTCATGAGATCCAGCAGTTCCACTCCTAGATATATACCCAAACAGGTACTCAAGCAAACTCTGTACATGTTGTTTGACATGGAGAAGTTGGATTCTAGCCCCTGTTTGATTTTTACGTTGGGCTAATTTTTTTTTTTTAATTGAGGTTGGGGGTGCTGCAGAGTAGAAACACAGGAGGAAAAGCCTTAATCATTGATTATTATCTCCTAGTGTACAGTACAAATCAGTAGTGAGTTGTGTTGCCTCATCATTCAAGTTGCTAGTTCTTATGTCCCAAATTAGAAATACTTTGACTATTCATAAACATATGAAGAAATTCCTATTTGCAGGAATGGAAGACAATTGAATCTTTTTTTTTTTCCATGAAAACACATCATTTATTAAAGAGGTATTACAAAAATGCCAAAACCCCCTGAATTTTTGCCTTTCTTGAACTTGTTAATTCAGAATGGTTGGTGAAATTCCAAAGGATAGTTGACATTTTGCAAATACTAACTCTACTTGGTGGTTCCTTAATCACAAGGATGTCCTTTGCTCAGTATTTCATAGCAAAGTATTATGGAGTACTTTGCTTTCATTCTGGAACAGTGCCGGCTTCAGGTGTGCTGAATTTAGTTTACTGCCTGAAGATCTTTCTGTGGAGATATAAGGGAAACACACTTGGAGACGTCATCTGGCTGAACCACCCAGTGCACGCCATCCCCAACCCCGGTGCTTGCTCAGGGATGTGGAAAAGTCAGGCCAACAGGAGTCCCAGAGGTGACTTCTGACTGTTATGGAGGGAAATAGAGGATGAAGCTCCTGGGAGGTGGGGGCATCCATGCAGAGGCAAAACAGGGCCTATCCAGGAATAGTAGCGCCAAGAGATTATTCTGGTGTCGTCACTCAGACCCTGAATCAAGCCACTACTGAAACTGTTAGCATCCCTGGGTGTTCAGTGTCTATGATTGTTACTGTTGCTGCTTAATCAGATTCTCTCTGTCACTTGTAGCTGCATCACCACAGGCATTCATCTGATCAAGCCCCCTGGCTCACGGTCAACTTAACGGGCTTAAGTGATGTGTCCAAGGCCACTCATAGCTATGAAGTGTAAGAGCTGGAAGCAGAAAGCTAACACCAGAGGCAAATGTTGATTTTAGCACACTCTACACTCTGGTAATTGATTTGGCCGCAGATTCTGGGAAATTTGGGGATCAAGTAAAAACAGGAATGTACAACTTCTGAAGTGTGAACCAAAATGAAAGAAATTGATCCTTTTCCGATCAGATTTCATACCCCTTAAGTAGATTTATCAAGAAGGGATCGTCTGAAAGTCAGGGACGTTCTACATTTCTTTACTCATATGTCTTCCCTAGTTTCAACCTTATGGCTTATACTTGTGACAGAGTTGAATAAACACCCTGTTCTTTTAACTGCTAATCAAGAAGCAGGTTCTCAGGGTTAGATAGACGGGAAGAAGGGGAATCTGAAGCACAGTGGCAGAGAATGAGAGGTTTTAGCCAGGCCGCAGGCAGTAGCGGGGACGAGTCAGGTACGTGTGGTGGGGCATTTCCAGAGAAATGTTTGCTCTGGATCAGATGAGTGTGAATGTTCTCATGGGGAAGGTGAGATTATTTCATTATGTATGATCAAGAGTGACTTAGTCTCAGGACCTGTGTGGTGACTGAAGGACTGTTGCAACGATTCTGACGAGGAAAGACCGGATGGAGCTGACTGTGCAGCCAGGAACAGACCGGGGGCTCGCTCGTTTCTCTGAGGAACCAAGCATGGCCTGGGCGTTAATGCAAAAGGAAAGGAAAGGATTTGTACTCCTCTCTCTTACCGATTTAAGCACCTCAACGGTGGCATTTGTTAGAGGGCCTGGGATTGGTGATGATGGTATGTTCCACTGGTTAGTAGATTCTGAAATAAAGAAGAAACACCTTCTGAACGGAGAGAACGATCCTGGGGCTGGGGTGTTTTAGCCACAGAGAGCTGGAGGAACCCTGGACAGTCTATGGCTCTAGGAGGTTGTCCTTTGTGCCTGTTCATGGAGTGACTTGAATGAGGACTTGTAGAGCCTCCCTGTTTGTTGTGGAGTAGGGGGAGCTTGGCAGGTGAGAGTGGGTTATTGAGGAAGAGGAGACTTCAGAACCAGGTCGAAACCTGGCAGGTATCCAGGGTTAGGGTGGAAACCTGGCAGGTGTCCAGATACTGATGCCAAGTGATACCCTGACATGTCTGACCTCATGACCTTGAGAAACTACAAGAGGTAGGTAGGCCCTGCTGCTTTAGTGTTATTTGCACTATTTTGAACCCCTTTAGCTAGAGTTAGCCAGAAGTATGTGCAGAGGGCATGCTGCACCATCATCTTTGGTGGTCATAAGGGTTAATTCTTCAACCCCTTGAATATCCCAAGCTTCTAGTGTCTATGTGGCCAGGTGGGCCTGGGCCTACATGTCCTCTGAGCACAGTGATGGTGTTGGTACTGAAGGCTTCTTGAGGACTGGATTTTTTCAGGAGCTGTAGAGGGACATTTTGATTTGGTTTTCATTTTTTGCCATCTCAGGCTGGCTGTAGCCCCTATCTAAACACAAAATCATGCTCTGTCGTTGAACTGGTGACAGGATGGCCCTGTGCTCAGTGATGCAGCATACTGTGCCATGGGGCTCACACTCCACTCTGGCACCTCTTCTGGGACATTCACTGTCTTGGATATTGAGGTTATTAAGTCTACATACCCTTGAGGCGAGACCAGACCTTCTTGAGAACTTCAGCCATCACCTCTTGCACCTGGTCCATCTGCATGAGATGAGAGGAGCATTGTCATCAGTGTCATCTAGGAGTCCACAAGCTAGTCGTCAGAGTCAGGGAAAGCAGTCTCAGGGCCTCTGTACATGCGGATTTTTTTCTAGCAAAATGTCTGTTCCTGGCCAGGTGTGGTGGCTCATGTCTGTAATCCCAATACTTTGGGAGACTGAGGCAGGAAGATTGCTTGAGCCCAGGAGTTCAAGACCAACCTAGGCAAAATAGTGGGTCCTTATCTCTACCAAAAAAAAAAAAAATGCTGGATGTGGAACTCATGCCTGTAATCCCAGCACTTTGGGAGGTGAAGGCAAGAGGATTGAGCTCAAGGATTCGAGACCAGTCTGGGCAACTTGACCAGACCTCATCTCTACAATAAATCAAGAAATTTGCCAGGCGTGCCTGTGGTTCCAGCTACTTGGAAGGCCCCTGAGTCCAGCAGGTCAAGGCTGTGATGGCCGTGAGCATGCTACTGCACTCTAGCCTGGGTGACAGAGTGAGACTCTGACTCAAAAGAAAAAAAAAAAAGTCTGTTCTTGGACAAGGCCAGGTAAGGAGGTGGATCTCAATCCATCCCTCAGGCCTCTAAGTCTTTGAGGTTTTTCAAAGGCCCTTCAGTGGGTTTTGCTGCCTTAGGTGGCTTCTTGAACAAAGGCTTCTTGGGTTCCTATTTAAGTACCAGCTGCTGCTGCAGGTGTGGCAGCACAGCTTTGTGACCCCGGACAAACACTGACTCCAAGATCGGGAGGATCACTTGCGGCTGACTTCTGCTGCCTCCTTGGCAATGGATGCGAGGCTCTCCCAGATCTGGGCCTCCCTGCCAGGGGTCTCTGTCTCCCCTTTCTCTCCCCTCATGTCCCTCCCCAGCAGACCTGCAGGGCCATACGCCTGCCCTGTGCACGTCTGGTTTTGTCTCTCTGGGACACACTCTTGTATATGATAAATTTCTGCTCCTCTTTCAAGGCTGAGTTCACATGTCGCTTTTTCAGTAACCCTACTGCTTGCCTCCCAGTTGGTGCTGAGCTGACAATGGTCCCTGTCAGGTGGGTGGCTGCGTGAGGTGGATCGTGTCTCCTGAGTGCGTTCCCTGAGCGTGGAGGAGCCTGGCACATCACATAGCTGCCTAGTAAGGTGAGACGAAGGCAGCCCTGGGCTTGTGAGTATCTCCAGAATCTGCCCCTCGAGTCTCCATTGTTTCTGGCTGCTGGTACATGGGACCCAGGTTAAACCCTTAATTTGTAAAGTGACAGGTGGCTCACTTCTGGACCCCATTGTGTGCCACCACCTAATGTGTGGCTTCTAGGCTCTTGATAATTTTTGCCCATTTTTTGGTGTTTATATGCCCTCATTTGGCCCACATGCTAGAATGGCAGTTCCTGGAATTAGACACCTCTTTGTTACCCCATGTTGCATTTGCAGGGCCAGGCACATAGTACTCACCAAACACTTGTTGATTTTATGTATGAACATGGTTAGGATCGAATGTCTTAAACATGGGGTTGGTTGGTTAACTGTTCGTCAGTTCCTGTTTCTGCTGGAGCCTCATCGCTGGGCCCTTACCCCACTCTCCACACTTCCTTCCAGGCTCTCCTGGGGTGATCTACATGCCAGCTTGTCCCATGGAACATGGTTGAAGACAGTGACAGGAGTGCTGAGACCCCGGGCTGCTGGCTGTGTTTCTGAGAAGCTCTCATAAGTCTAGTGTGACTAGAGTCTAGAGTCTCTTTGTCCTCCCAGTAGGCCCCAGGGTGTGCTGGTGTATTCCGTCACTCAGGACACTGTGAAGCTGTGAGATCCAGGCCTCCTGAGGCCGCTACCTGGATGCGGCTGCTCTCTGGGCCTGGGCCGCTGTGTGTGACGGGCTCCCTGAGAGTCTCGGTTTGGGGCCCCATCCTACCCCGCCTTGCTTTTGGGGTCTTGTTTTTCCAATTTCCACAGCAATGAGTGTCTGACATTAAAACCTTTTCTCGCATATCAGATAAATATATTGAAAGCCTAACCAACTTACAGCCTCAGGAGTTGGCGTACTGTGTTCAGAGCTGCCAGGAAACAAAGTACAGAGAAATATTAGGTTCATGTAAAAAGTACCACTCAGTTGTAGAGTTTACAGGTGAGGTCAGTTACTGCTTAAAGATGGTCATTTATACATTGGAAACTACTGGTAGAAGGAGCAGATGTAAGAGGAATGACAGCATGTGAGTTTAAACTTCATTCTTATTTTCTCATAATTATCCAGATAGTTCCCAAGAGCATCATACATTACTGTGCTCATGTGATTTTTTATCAGGCTTAATGTGTTGTCTCTCCTATTGACAGGGGGATTATGTGGCTATAGACAGTACCTCAGGAGTATGATGTTTGCTCTCAGTTCGTTTTTTGAAATGGTGCACGCGTATGAGATGATTAAGTTCTGAGTTAATACAAAACAAGCATAGGTTAAACATAACACCTTGACCTGGCTACTCGGCAGGGAAGTCCCATTGTGAGATGGACAGCAGGATCCTAGGGTGGGACCAGAAGGGAACCCGCGCCTCATCCTCCAGAGCCAACCCACTTCCTCCACACTTCCACCAGTCTGGCTGGTCCCTCTCATCCTAGGGACCCCCAGGCACCCGGGTCGCAGGCTATAGGTGGCAGCTCCTCCTCCTCGCCACTAGTTCTGACTCACGTCTCAGTACTCACCGTTTGCCCGGTGACAAAGCTCTCACCATCCTTGAGGATGCTGACCCAGTAGGTGGCGGAGACTTTATCTTTTGACTGGAAGGCATAGACTGTTTTGGTGATACTCGCATCCATGCTATTTCTCTGTTGGAAGACAGTCATCATTTAGCGTGGAGAGGAAGGAGGTTGCACAGGAGGCCTCACGATCGTTTAGGTTGCTCATCGAGATGCCGACTGACTCTCTCCTGTGGGCTGACTACCAGCAGGTGCTGGGGCCACTCATGTGACCACAAAGGACAAGGTCTGTTTCCAGA
The DNA here is from genome assembly GCF_000164805.1 of Carlito syrichta. Lineage (NCBI taxonomy): Eukaryota > Metazoa > Chordata > Mammalia > Primates > Tarsiidae > Carlito > Carlito syrichta. The sequence continues at coordinate 371,408 of NW_007246415.1, read as the reverse complement.
CATTTTCCTTCATGTCATTTCCTTTCCTGGAAGCATGGTAGGGCATTCAGCATGTCCAATTTTACTTTTCTGTTAATGTCTCAGTCGTGGTGAAGCCTGTTTCTCTGTAGGACCTGTGGCAGGATAGCTCTGCACTCGCTCATTTGGGACACTCTCAGGGACCACCGTGTGTCTCTAGCAGTGTGGCACAGGGAGCGAAGTTGCCAATGGTCCCTGTCGAGGCTGCTGTTGCCACTGCTCCCTCTTCCACCCTTGAGCCTGTAGCAGAGGAACGCCTCCCAGGAGGTCATCCCTACCCTCTTCATGCTGTGACTGGGGTCAGTGCCGCCCTCTCACCTTGGCTATCTGTAAACTGGGGATGTTGCCATGAGGATGAAATCATGGTACTTTTGCCAAGACACCTCCCTGCCACACGGATGCCACTCGGAATTCGTTGTCCTCCTGTGTCCCTGTTCTCTGCTCTCCCCAGATATAAACTAGAGCCCATGTACATGATCCCATGGCCATTGTGTGTTTACCTCTAGAGGACGCTGGGGACTCACTTTCATTCCCACCTTCCCACTCACAGAGGTTGCCTGACTGCCGCAGCAAAGAGCAGGGTGATGCCAGGGCCCATGGAAGACACTCACCTTGACGGAGCTCTGCTTGGTGGTGTTGGCGACAATTAACTTGAGCATCTTGTGGGATAGAATTAGGGAAGCGTTGACATTTTTAGGATCTGAAGGGAGGAGACTTCCAGGCACAGGGACTGTATTTGTGTTAAAGCGGGCTTCAGCCTAGAGTGAGAAAAACAGAGAAACCCCCATCCTCGTGTGAGCCTAACACCAGTTTCAATGCCTTGGAGACCTGGCTGTGAGGGGGAAGGGCAAGGTGGCCTCAGGGGGCACTGCCCTGGGAGAGCATGAGGACACATGGTAGCTGACCTCCCTGGCCTCCAGGGTGGGGCTCCTGGCAGGAGTGTGTTGTGTGGCGAGCAGGAGCTGCTTCCCGCGCGGGAACCTGGGGCGGACCGTGGCCGCTGCTGCTTGGCTCGGGGCGCCTGGGCCTCTGCCTTCCACAGTCTGACTTCCCAGGCTTCCGGGAGATGCGTGTTCATGCAGACGCACCGCGGTCCCATATCACCTGTGTGTGCTCTCCACCTGGCCTCTCTCCTCCCTTCCCTCCTGGTGCCTTAGAGCCCCTCTGTCTAGGAATTTCATTTGCAGGTACTCCGACCTCTCTCGGGTAGGCCACATCCCCCTGCTCATGCAGCCCAGACACCACGTGGTGGGAAAGTTGTAAAGTGTAGAGAGGTATGGCCAGGAAGGGATGAGGCTCTTGCCTCCTGGCACTAGTATCGCTGTGCATCTGTGCTGCATCCTTTGCTGTTTAAAGACCAGCGATAGTTTCACAAGCGTTTCTGCATACCATCGTGAACGCCAGCATTCCTAACGCGCTCATACCTAGTTTGAACGTTTGCTCTTTGTTCATTTCAGGTTTTTTTTCTTTTTTTACCTCCATCATGGATACTTGCGTGTCTTTGTCATAAATATGTCTGTCCTTAAGTTGTTTGGGTGGATCCCGGAAGCAGAGCCCACTGAGTCTCTAGCACTCTTTGTGGCCTGCCTTTGCCTTCTCCAGTGGTCTCGAGGGGAGAGTGGGGAGAGGGGGCACTTGTTTTCTCATGTAGTGTCTGTTGAGTATCTAGTCCTGTGCTGGGCAGATCCTCATGGGCGGGGGATGGTTATCAGTGTTGGAACTGGACATTGGACATCAGTGGGAGGGAACACGGCTGGCCCCGGGCAGGCACTTGGGTGGTGGGGTACAGGCCTGGGCGGTTCCTTCCAGGGTAAAGGTCTGGAGGCTCTGGAAGGGGAAAAGGCAGGCCTGCTGTGTCCTTCGTATCTGCACTGCGAGTTCAGGGGTCTCTCAGCCTTCTTCCAGAGCCATCCTAAGGACAGGGAGCACTTACACAGTAGAGGATGGACAGACCTCCTGTGGATATCCTGGCGCTTTTAGGTATGTAGTTGAACAAACCCGTAGCTGCAGGTTAAAGGAATGAGAAAGACGGAGAGGCTACAGCAAACCACTGGCAGTTGTGCTCTCTGCCTCGTACTACCCTCCCCACAGGGCCACTGTGGACCCTCCTTGGGCTCAAGCAGAAGGCTGCTGCTCCCTGGCTTCTCATGTTCTCGGACACCACAAGGTCTGGGCCCCTTTCCTGATGGGCCAGAATCTGCAAGGAGGAAGAGCATGCTGGCCGGGCCCATGTCTCTACTTTGAAACTTGGCAAATGTCACTGACTTCCTTTCTCTTGGCGACTGCCAGCCCACCGTGTGCTGTTATCCCAGTCTCTCCACGTGTATTTGGGGATATTGAGGGATATCTGATTCTCAGCCTCCCGGGGTGCGGGATGGGGCTGCACGGTACACTTGGTAGCCATTTGCGACTGGAGAGCTACTGGGAGACTCCCAGGTGCTTTGTCCAGTTCTCTTCCTGGGGACTAAGTCAAAGAGGTACTGACAGTCTGGTAATTTGGGTATTTTCTTCCCAGAAGGTGCTGGGCAGAGGGTGTTTGGGTGCTGGGAGGTACATCCTATCCCGCCCATCTCGCAGAGACCTCAAAGGATTCTTGGCCACCCTTCTTTGTGGGCCTGGGCAGCCCCATGGAGGATGGGGTTTATACTCACAATTCTTGCAGTCATCACTGAGAACGATGTCACAGGAGTCTGGTTCTTCAAGCTGCGAGGTCACCACCGGTTAGCTTTGCTGAAGAGGCCCGTCTCCTCCTCTCCCCACTGTCCTCCTGTCCTCCTTCCCTTCTCTCTGTCCTGTCATCTTGGCAGAACTCATCTGGCCCTCTCTGCAACCTGAGCCATTGTTAGTGCCCTGGGTGGGCTCTTTGCCGCTGGAGGGGCTGCTGGTCCTCTGTTGTGGGGACTCTTGAGGGCCTGACATCTCATTCCTGAGTCTGTCCTAGCATTAGGCCAGATCTGAGGGCAGGGCCTGTCTTACCCCAATGACTTAGTCCCCTTCCCCAGGACTTACTTTTTCATTCAGCTGTACTGTCAGGATTTCACATAAGGTTTCATCCAAGGACAGAGGGAGAGTGTCTGTGACTCTGAGAAGGAAGCATGGAGAACGGTGTGATGCCTGTGCGTCTGGATTTGCCCAGACATTGGAGGTTTAAACTCGTCCCTTGATGCAACAACGGTGGTAATGCCCTGCTGCTTAATCTGTGCACACACCTGAACCCTTTCACCCTCAGCTTCAGTCATTAAGGAAGATGCAAGGACACCTGGCCAGGTGACCACAGCACACAGTGTCTGGCCCAGCAATCCTACCTAGAGGAAATGATCCTTCAGATACCCATGTCCACCCGGGACAGACTTGTCTGGGCCTTGTTCATAGTAGTTGGGTACAATAGTTAATTGTTGGAAATAGTAAATGTCCTTTGGCTAGGGATTAGTTAATTAAATTATAGTGCATCTTCATCATGGAATGCTAGGGAGGCGTAGAAAACAAAGGAGCTGGCTGGGCGTGGTGACAAGCCTGTAATCCCAGCACTTTGGGAGTCTGAGGTGAGAGGATTGCCTGAGCCCACGGGTTCAAGACCAGCCTGGGCAACTTGGCGAGATCTCATCTCTACAGTAAATCAAAAAATTAGCCAGGCGTGGTAGCGCACGCTGTTCCGGCTACTTCGAAGGCTGAAGCGGAAAGATCACCTGAGCCCAGCAGGTCACGCTGGGGTGGCTGTGAGTGCCACTGCACTCCAGCCTGGGCAACGGAGTGAGGCTCTGACTAAAAACAAAAGAAAAATTTTTTTAAAAAGAAAAAAAAACAAAGAAGCTGTCTATATAAAGACAGAACAGATGCTCAGCAATTTTAAAAATGAAACAATAAAGTCCAGAAAGGTGTGTATAGCACCTGCCCCGTTCTGTGTGTTTATATATGCATGCACATTTACTTGCATGTGCAAATAGCGCCCTGAGAGCAAACATAAGAGCCTAGATCCGGTGGTTGCTTCTGGTGAGAATCATCAGCCAGTGATGCTTGAGTGGGAGACAGACTCCTCACTGCCTGCCCTTTTGTATCTTTTGGATATTGGTCGAGTTTCTACGAGTGCCATTCAGCAGCATACAGGGCTTGTGAGAAAGGTGGTTCTCCAACTTAGGGGTGCTGGTCACTAGTGGAGCCTCTCTCTGAGCCTCTGTTTCCTGCTTCATAAACCACTGCGTTGGACAAACTCATGTCCTGGGGTGATACCAGTGGGGACATGCTGGCACATAGGCCAGTCGATCCAGAAAAAGAAGAATGGCCTCACGTACGAATGCACTAGCTGAAGGGTCACTTTTTTGGTGTTGATAGCTTTCTCCTGGACCTGGAACCGGACGCAGTGAGTGTTGTTTATAGAAATGCCAATTTTCAGAGTCACATCCCCCTGCACTTGGAATCCCAGCAGGCTGATGACAGCTCCAGCAAGACTGTGGAGAGAAAGGTGCAGGTAAGCTGGGGCCTGACTCCAGGGTGTCACTGAGGCCACATAGTGGGGCATGTTGGGAGTGTGCCTCGTGTCAGGTTCGTTGAGGAGGGGAAACGGTGCTTTCTAGGCGACATGCCCCTAGACTGGCTGGCTCCTACACACTGGGTGCAGAGCCTGGCTCATGGTTGTAGTCAGGGAACATTTGACAATGCCACACTCCTGTGGGTACAAGCCAACTTGTAATGGCATGGGGCTTTCTGGACAATCCACACAGCTTTCCTGACCCTGCCACTTGTAGTGATCACTGGCTCTGGAGGCAGACTGCCTGGGCTTAAACCCTAGGAGTGCCATATTTTAGCTGTGTCACTTGGAGCAAGGCTCATGACTGCCTTTGCCCATCTTAACTGGCTTCTAGAATGGAAGCGGGACGGCTCTTCTGGAAAGGTTGTGGAGAGGCTTTGAGGCATCCGTAGACAACAGGTGCCTGGTAGGTGCCAGGCAGTGAGAGGTATCAGTGCTGTCAGTCCTCAAAGCTATCCTCTCCTCCATGGGGATGCCATGTCCCGCAGATGTCTTCGTATGTACCCTAAGCCTATACCGTTAACATGTTCCTCCCCCAAGGGTTGGCTCTGAGGACAGGGACTGCCTTCATCTTTGTGCCCAGGGCAGCATCTGTCCCAGGGTCATTCTTGCCTACCCAGCCAGCTGCACCCTGCATGTTTACACTGTGCGTGTCTTGCCTACACAGTCAGCTGCATGTCTCTCCTTTGTAGCTCCTGTGGACGTTTATCATCTCTGTTTCCCCTAAGTGGCTAGAACAGTGTTGGCAGTGAGGAGGCTCGTTTTCCATGCAGTGTCCAGATAATTTGGAAAGCACATTTGGCTGAAGAGCAGTGAAAGATGTGTTCCCTTTGGCTTGTCTCCTCATTGCCCATGAACTTGGGCAGCGTTCCCAGGAAAATCTTTGCTTATACTGTCAGAGGGTGGGGCTCCCCAGACCATTCTGCCTGTCCCCTCTGGGAGAGAGGGGTGGCCATCCTCACCCAGGCTGCTGACCTCTGTTGTCCCTGCCTGACCCTCAGACACTGGACCTTGTAACCCGGGCCAGGGTGTTCAGGGGACTGCTGTGAGATCAGACTCACCCGTTGCCCACTATGAAGGCGGTAAAGGCGGCGTCGACCTGGATCCCGTCATCTGTCATGGTCAGTTTCATGCTCTCCACAGTCACTTTTTCAGTCTTTAATCTGTAAAGGGACAGCATCATGAGTTAGTCCTGGTTCAAGGAATCAGCCAGGAAAGTAGGTGAAATACCTCTGAGGAAGTCAGTTAACAACCTGTCAAGCCACCCTCCATTCCCCTGGCCCCTAGCCCCCTTCCCTGCCCAGTGCTGGAAGCTCGAGAAATCTCATCCACATTTTCCTCTAGAAAGGCACAGCTTCAGCCTGGAGCCAGTGCTTTGGCAAATTGTGGTTGTCCCTGTTGATGGGATTCTTGGAGGTTGAACTTGAGTGTTCGAAATCAGCAGGTGTCTGGTGGAGAAGCCTCAGGGTCAAGGAGCACTTACCCCAGCAGGAACTCTTTCAAGTCAGCATTTTTCAGCAGGTCTGAGACTGTGCTGGCGGTGCCTGAGGGCAGGACACTGCTGATTACGTCCTGGGTGGGCTCTTTGAGCCCCTGGACTGTATCGGCTATATCATTCAGGGGCTTCGAGATACCAGGGCTGTCGAGGAGGCCTCTTACAGGGTCCTTGTCTCTGTCGATGAGCGGCAGGCCGCCCGTGACTCCTGGTGCCAGGCGCAGTAGGCCTGCCACAGCACCGGTGGCTGCTGAGGCCCGGGGGGCGTTTGGGGACTCACCGTTGCCTTCTGTGCCTAGGATACCCCCGAGGGCTTCCGGAGATAACACAGACAGCAAGTTTGAGCCCCCCACTGTGGATAACAGTGTCCCAAGCAAACCAGCCAGGTTAACCTTCTCACACTTCAGCATCTTCTCAATCTGTGGGGGCAGGGTGTCGTTCATATCTGAAAAGGCGGAAAGACGCGTTCCTAGGGGACTGGCCAGTTCAGCCAGAGGAGCTTCCCGGCTGGACAACCAGCACCTTTGAGTTGAGGTCCCATGGGAACTGTGTATGGTGCCCCCAGAATTACCAGTTTCTGCTGCTGCCCAGCCCAAGGACAGCCTGGCTCAGGGGAATCTGCCTGTGCCCTTGGTGAGGACGATGATTAATTAGCATCTAGTCTGAGGCTAGCCTGCTGTCGAGTACTTGATGTCTCAAGGGCTTTGGGCATGGGGTGAAAGGGCCTAGTTTGGTTTTTGAGTCCAGCATCTCAGGGCAGAGTCTGAGCTCTGTTCCTTGGAGGCAGAGAGCCTGGGACAGGGTATTTGCCATCCCAGGTCCCGGGTTTTGCAACTGTGAGGGGCAGGTGGAAGCACTCCCATGAGGGTTGCTGGGCAAAGAGCTGTTGCACCTGGTTGGTGGTCAGCCTTGCTTGCCTTGGAGATGAAGTTATGGGACCTGCAGACATCTTTGACCCAGCAGTGGCCCCTGGAAGAGTCCCCCTAATGTCAGCCCCCATGGAACTGGTGGGCCCTCCTACCAGCCGGAACTGGTAGGATACCTGTGGGCTTTTGGTGCCTTCCTGCTATTTTCCTGGCCCAGGCCTGTGTGGGGTGATAGGGACCCCATTCCCAGGTGGATACCCTAGGGAGTCTCTTGCACACGTGCAGCAGGACCCACACAGGGACATTCAGAGCAGAATTGGAATAAACCAGATGGAATAGGCAACTGAATTGTGGAGGATTCAGCCGGTGGAGTCTGGCACTGAAAATGGACGAATGGGCAAGACTCTCACTGCCACACAGATGACTCCCCTCCTGAACACACGTTTGAGGGCCAGAGCAGAGCCACCGTGCTGGGGACTGAGTAGCATGTAGTGCCTTCTTTATAGCAAGAAGGGGTATCCACATGTCATATAAAGAAATTGCTGTGGCGACAGAATCAGGCCAGAGGCCTCCATGGGATGGGAGGGAGGACGGGTGCTGCCTGGCAGGGGCCTCGGAGCCTCCAGGCCCATGGCTGGTTCACTCCCCAGTCCAGGTGGAGGGGACATGGATATTTGCTGCACTCCTCTCTCTTTTTTTTTGAGTTGGAGTCTGTCTCTCTGTCGCCCAGGCTAGAGTGTAGTGGTATGCTCACAGCCACCGCAGCCTCAACCTGGGGGGCTCAGGTGATCCTTCAGCCTTCCAAGTAGCTGGAACTACAGGCACGTACCACCATGCCTGGCTAATTTTTTTTATTTGTTGTAGAGACGAGGTCTCACCAAGTTGCCCAGGCTGGTCTTGAACCCACAGACTCAAGCAATCCTCTCACCTCAGCCTCCCTAAGTGCTGGGATTATAGGCGTGAGCTACCGCTCTTGGCCTGCACTCATCTCTTAATGTTTTTAAGTCTGAAAATAAAATGAACAGCCACTACCACCAGTAACTGCGTGGTGAGTGCACAGCTGTCCTTCCCTCCGCCTGGGCTTTTCTATCCATCAACGTGTTTTGTGCTAGCGAAGGCTGCTGGGAAAAGCAGAGCACATGCTCCTCTCAAGGTCAGGCAGTCTACACTGGAGGGTGGGCTGGCGCTGCAGTCACTCAGCAGTGCGTCTCTCGCATGGCCCTGCACGTGCCCTGTCTGCAGACCCGCCGAGGGAGCTCTCCCAGCCTTTCTGCGGGGAGCCACTCAGCAGTGTTTCTCCCATGTGGCCCTGCCTGATTATCCCAAAGGCCATAATCACAGGCCCTGTCTGCAGACCCACCCAGGGAGCTCTCTCGGCCTTTTGCCCTCGTTTGCCGGTGGCCCTAGCCCTTCTGGCCCCTCCAGTGGGAACCACTTCTTTGCCAAGCCCTCAGTTCCCAAGTTGCTCTGCTCTCAGCCTCTATGGCGTTTCTGGAGGGGCAGAATCCTCATTGCTTGAGGGAGGAAGGTAAGAGTCAGGGAGGCAGTGAAAGGGAGTTTTGAGAGGGCAAGTCTGGTCAAGGGGCTTGGAGGTGGGATCCTGATTTCCCCTTTCCTGGCTCCTGGTAAAGCAGGTTGAGGCTAAGCACCCGTAGGAATCTGAGTGAGCCCCAGGCCCAGCGGTGAGGGCCTGGGCGGCCTCTGCACAGTCTCCAGGTGAGAAGGGTACATGAGGGGCAGGTGACCCAACAGTTGTGGGTCTGAGCGCTCCCTCTCCAGAGTTGCCTAGACCAGGCCTAGCCTACGTGTGGACCCTGGAGCAGGTGGGGACACTGGGTTCTCAAGCCCAGGGCATAGTGCCTGACCAGAGCATCTGGGAGTGGGGCCCGGCCCTCTGCTCTATGCACAAGCTTCTGAGGTGGTTCTGGTGCCTCCTCATGTCTGGGGCCCACTTGCTCAGAAAGCAGAAGTGCCCTCTGGACTTAGAATGAGAAGGCTGCATGGGGGGCAGGGAGGGCCAGGGGTGTGGGCACTCAGTCCATACTTACAGTCTTCGATTTTGCCAGAAGAGATGAAGTACCTGGCCACGGGTGGGCACCTGCCTCCTTTGGACCCCACTGGCCGGGCTCTGCTTTTGTTTTTTGCTTTTGGGGGTGGCAGACTTCGGGGCAACTGGCCTGGAGTGCTGACGGGTGGAGTTTGGATGATGGGCACAGGGGGCACGTCCACGGGAACATTTCTCACCGAGGGAAGACTTCCCACCGAGGGAAGACTTCCCACCGACGGCGAGTTCAGCTGGGCAAGCACACCTGCCTGGACGGCCAGCGTGATGGCCAGGGCCCAGAGAGCCAGCATCTCAGTGGCTGATACCTGCAAAGGAGGGCTTCTTCAGACCCCATGTTCCCATGGGCCGTCAGCCGCCATGTAGGTTTGTGTAGGACGTCTGTGTACTAGGGTCCTGGCTCCTGTGGGAGGGTGCCCCTCACATCCCAGATAACTCGTCTGTACATGGGGAAGTGTTCCATGACATGGCAGTCCCTGTGCTGAGGGAGGGCCTTGTCCTACTCATTTTCCAGCTCTGCCTCAACGTATACTGTGTACCAGAGTTTGAGTACGGCCAAGCCTGCCCAGCGGCTTGACCTTTTGGGTCACAGCTTCTTCTCTGCAGACATGCGTTGTTGGAACCACCTCAGTCACCGCCTGGGGACCTAGGGAGTTCTGGTTCTGCAGCCATAGTCTTCACTGGGAAGTGTCTGCTCGGGGGGCCCTGGGGTGTCTCAGTCAGCGTGCTGAGTACTTGATCTGCTCCGTCCTGCAGACCCTCCTGGCATATCTGAACACCACTTCCAGTAGAGGTCCCTGAGCCTCAGGAAGGGGGCTGAAGCCTGGGTTCCCACCGCCCAGGAGAGCCCGTCTGAGTCAGCTGCTGGGGATGACTTTTGGAGCCCACTCCCACCTCCGGCCTTCACTTTCCCTCCATGTTTTGCCCTCTGACGTTTAGGGTGAGGGGTTGTTTGGTCCTAGGCATTTCCCTCAGTGAGGCAAGTCGGCCCTGTTCGGAGTTCCCCACTGTTTGGTTTACGGGTCCTGCTTTGTAATGGTGGGTGTGGGTCCTTGCTCATGCCACGCACAGGCATTAAGAAAAGCAAGGCATCTGCCATGTGCCAGTACCCTACAGAGGGCTGTGGCAGGCCTCGGAGGTCCGTGACAGTCCTCCACCTTGAATCAGTTGGGCCTTATGAGGAAACAGCACAGCTTCATCACCTTCAACAATTTTACCCTCATCTGTTAGCACTTGGGCTTCAGTGCCTCATGTGACATCTAAGCATGCTTTCAGGAAGGAGGACGTTCTGGGCCTGAGACCAAGTTGATGGCAGTATTGTCAGCATGTGGCGAGACCCCAGGTCTATGTGTCCCCTTCTCCAGGAGGCCACATCTGCCGCCACCTGCCCTGTGCTAAGAAAAGCGCAGCCAGCAGGGAGGCCCTTCTTGTTCAGGCGCTCGCAGCACCTGGACCCAGGTGACGGTCCTTGAGGGACTGTCTTGAGCATGGCCTGCCGGGAGGCCCTCGCTAAGGCGCTCACAGCAGGTGGACCTGGGTGTCGGTCCCTGAGGGACTGTCCTGTGCTTGCCCCTACCTGGAGCAGACCTTCCTTTCAACCTACTCGATGCAGTGAGTTCTTACCTTGCCCAGTGTGGGTGAGTCAGAGTTTCTGGAAGCTTGTCTCCTGCTCTTGCCTCTGAACTGCCAATGGTGAAGCTGCCTCCTGATTTTATAGACCAACATCTGAAAGTTGTCAGACGGAGGGGACGTGATCCAAGTGGGCTGGTCTGCCGGCGTGGCTCAGGCTGCCTTCCAAGGTCAGCACCTGCTCGTCAGGACTTTTGCCAATGTCCTCTTGAAAGGTGTTCATGCTTGGGCTTCTTGGGAAAGGGCAGGCGGGCCAGGTATCTGTCCCTCCTTTTTTGAGCCTCTGCAGGCCTGCCTTCTGGAGCCATGGGCTGCTGGTGAGTGGTAGAGCCTGTGAGGGCCTGTGAGGCTGTCAGGCAGCTGCCCGGCGAGAACCCTTTCTGGGCCCTGTGTGGGGCTTAGAGCAGAGACAGCGCCCAGCCCTGAATGGGCAGCCCTTTCTCCAGCCATGGGCGGGTGGGCAGGCTGACCTTGGACTTTGGAGGCAGGAATTTCTGGGTTCAGAATTTCGGGGCCACCTGTCAGCTGTGTGACCTTGGGCAGTCACTTCACCTCTCTGAACTTCTGTTGCCCTCATTCATTTATTTCTTCACAAACGTGCCAGATGCTGTGGACACTCAGTTGTGAGGGCCCAACCCAGTCTCTGGTTACAAGGCCTTATAGTTTTGTGAGAGGGACGGTATAAGTGAAGTAATTCTGTGTACATCACAACTTATTAGGGGGTCATGAAGAAGGGGTCTGTTCCAAGGGAAAGGAGCTCAGTTCTCTTAAGAGAACAAGGGAAATCCAGAAGGGCTTCCCTTGGGAGGTGATAAATAGCTTAGGGCAGAAGGTGACAGAAAGTGAAAACCCATTGAATGAGTCTAGGTCGTGAATTCAGTTCCAGTGGGCCTGGAGTGAGTGAGTTAGGTGGTCTCTATTGGCTTCATCAGCCCCCAGGACACGTGACATTCCTGGGCATTATCTAGCTGTCTCTCCCCCCATGCAGGGCTGTCCTGTCGCTACGACATGCTGGTCCTCTCCGCTGCTTCCTGGTCAGGGCTCGGGGCCTGCCCAGCCTGGCAGTGGTGGCACAGTGGGCTTCCCCAGAGACTCTCTGAGAATGTCAGCTCACCGATCACTGACAAGGATGTCGTGGGCCAGGGATGTTTCCGTACGGCGGTGGAACAGGGAATGCCACAGACAGGCATTCCCTGTTGGAGGGGTGGACTGTCCCCAAGCTGTCCCAGGGACGGGTGAATGAGCATGGCTCGGGTTCCGAGGGAAAGGAAGCTGGTTCTGGGAATGGCACTCACTGAACTTGGGCGCAGCATCTGGAAGGTTCTCCGGAAAGTCATGGCAGCATGGGCCTGGCACCGTGTTTGAGTTCAGAAGAACTTGGATGTTCCTATGCCATCGTTGTCACCGGGTGGGACTGTCAAACCTTTTGATTCTTGGTCCCTGTCTTCCCCAACTCTGGGCTGCTGCTTAATAGGTGAGAGTTGAGGTGCAGGACTTTGTTTTAGAAGCCCTCTGTGCCGTGGCCCAAGCAGGCGGCCCTGCTTTAGAACCAGTCGTCCGGTTTGCTCCACTCCTTCGTTGTATGGAGTCCCAGGGCAGAGGTCACGCGCCCCAGGATGTCAAGGAGTCTGGAACTGACCTGGGATTTGAACTCAGATCCTGCTACTAGAAATACAGTGGTCTTCCAGTCCCAACCTTTTCTTCCTGGAAATGAGGCGGAGGCTCTCGGCACTTGTGCTCATGTGCGTTCTCTCAACAGCCACCTCAGCACTTTCTCTGTTCCAAGCTCTGTGGTGGGCTGTGGGCCAGGCAGGGGACATCCATGTTGTCCCTCGTGGAGTTCACCCCTTAGTGGGAGACTCTGATAATAGGACATTCCGGTAACAATACATGCAAGGTGATGGAGAGAGCTGGTGGAGTCCCTTTGCACTCCCACTAATGTGTCGTGAGGCATTTTATCCCAGATGAGGATGACATGGAGACCCCAGCCATACGGAGCTCTGGTGGGGAGCAGTGGATGCAGGGTGACTGCGTGGGTTTGAGACCCACCTGGGCAACTTGGCGAGACCTCATCTCTACAACAAATCAAAAATCAGCCGGGTGTGGTAGCGCACACCTGTAATTCCAGCTACTCGGAAGGCTGAGGTGGAAGGATCGCTGGAGACCAGCGGGTCGAGGCTGCGGTGGCCGGGAGCGGCCACTGCACTCCAGTCTGGGTGACAGAGTGAGACTCCAACTCAAAAGAAAAAAGCAAAAAGAAAAACATGAAGACCCTTAACTGGGCAAGAGCATGGCTGGCTGGAGGGGGCAGGAGCTGCGCTGAGGGGAGGAGGTGGTGAGGAGTAGGGGATGCTGACCCAAGATGGGGCCACACCGGGGCCTGCCTGCTGCGATGTCCTGCGGTGCAGCCATCCGCGTGAGCCTGTTTTTTGTTGCGTGTGACCTCATGCACCCCGAGTGATCACTGCGGCGCACTTTGGATCTTGTTTCCCTGGTGACTGGAGGGTGGGGAGTTTGAGCTCAGGAGTCATGAGCTGGTCGGCCCCTTTTCCTTTCCCTGACTGCCCCTGGAATGAGCCTTGATGGTGTCAGCTGCTGCAGGGGGTTCTCACTGGCAGTCAGGGAGTCCAGTCTCCAGGCCAGGCTCCTTCTCACTTATCTTGTCAAGGGGCTCCCAAGTTCTAGAACCGATTTTCTGGCTCTAAGCCTTTCCCTCTGAGTTGGGAGAAGGCCCGGTTATTATCTGGTGTCATCGTCTGAAGGTTTGTGATTTTGCTTTGAATGGACGAGCACGCTGTTGGGTGGAATCACAGCTCACGTAGCAAGAGTCCAGAAGCAGGAGTGGTTTTACCTGCAGTGTGCTGAGCCCCTGCTTCAGGCCTCTGCAGACTGGGACTGGCTGCCAGGCCCTCTCAGCTGCACGCCATTCCCATGTGGGAACCTTGGCTCAAGCTTCTTCTGTTTGCTAGAGGCCCCTTCTTGGGCATGGCCGAAATGTCAGACGCACAGACTTTTGCATCAGATGTCAGTTGACCTTTTCCCCAAGGGCAGAACTTAGAGTTTTATGCTTGATGATAAGTAGGAGACAAGTCCTGACTGTCCTGGTCTTATTTTTCTTGGATATCTGAGGGAAATTGAATCATCTTTTAGGTGCAATATGTGCCGCCCACTGGTGGGTGTGGCCCTGGCTTTCGGTGTCTGTAATGGTTCTCAGACAGTGAACTCAGCTGTGGTGTCAGGAAGGGGGACATCCAGGAGGCAGCTCTGATGACCCCTGGGGCTTGCTGGTTCTTTGTCTCTCTCCTCTTCAATCTGAGAAGGAGGGTGGCCGTTGAGTTCAGCTAATCCAGGGTCTCTGTGGTGGGGCATGTCACATGGGGCTTATCAGCTGGGAACAGGGGCCAGCTTGTTTCTAAGTCTTAAGTGATTTGACCTGCTGACTCTTTGATGGGAAGGCCCTTTCAAGGCTGGCCAAGGCTTGGCAGGTGTCACAATCGCCAATGATAATGCAGGTACCATTCTTAATGGCCTCTGTGTGAAGAAATCACAGGAGGCCAGGTTGAGTCACAGAGACTGACAGAGACTTCACGAGTCTGACCTTTGCATGTGCGTCTTTAGTGATACACACCTGTGTACTCGTTTATGTCTTTATCTTTTTATATGTTTGTCTGTATATATCTTGTTTCCTGAAACCCAGAGGTTGTTTCCTGAAACGCAGAGGCCGTGTCCTGCATTCCCACCTCAGTCCTTCTCTGGTGTAATCAGCCTTCAAGTTCTTGCAGTAACACAGGGTGATGGGGGCTTCCTGAAGGGCCTCCTGAGCCCCGGAAGTTGCCAGTGAAATTGAGTGCTCAGTTTTCATTTCTTGAAGACACACCTTTGATGAGAGTCTTGCTGGGTCTTGTCACGTGTAAAACGGCAAAGAACCAGTGGCGTAGGAAGAGGCAGAGTTTCTGGTGACGGGTCTTGGGGACAGATAGACCTGGGTGTGAGTCCTTGTTCTGCTGCCTTCTGTCTGTGTGGCCTTGGGACTTGATCCAACTTTGCTGAGCCTTAGTTTCCTCATCTGCATAATGGGTGTTAGGTCACACTCCCAGTGGGGCCTCCAGAATGTTAGGGGTGTTGGGTATCTGGTGCGTGATCCAGTGCCACGAGAAAGATGCAAAGAATTGCTCAGAAGTTAGATTAGAAAATAGGCCAGGCTCAGTGGCTCAGCCTGTAATTCCAGCATTTTGGGAGGCCAAGGTGAGTGGATTGCCTGAGTCTGTGGGTTCAAGATCAGCCTGGGCAACATGGTGAGAACTTGTCTCGACAATAAAATAAAATAAAAAATTAGCCGGGCATGGTAGCATGTGCCTGTAGTTCCAGCTACTTGGAAGGCTGAGGTGGAAGGTCGACAGTGGGGTGGCCGTGAGTGTGCTGCGGCACTCCAGCCTGGGCGACAGAGTGAGACTTCAACTCAAAAAAAAAAGGAAAATATAGTTTACTTAAAAACTAAATTAGAAAGCGAGAGAGAGAGCGAGAGAGAGAGCAAGAGAAAGAGAGAGGAGATTCACCTCCCCAAGGTAGGGGAGGCGGCCAAAGCATAAGAAAACATGGTCTGGCTATAGCTTAAAGAACACACTGCCACTCCATAGCTTAGCAAGGCAATGGCTGTGGGATGCTTGTGGTTGAGTCCTTTTAATCCTTCCCTTTGATGGGAGAAGGTCATTAAGGTGATTGGGTGGTGGTCTGCTCCAAGTCATCACTAAGGGGCAGGTAAGTGCAGGTGCTGATGTCAGGTGATGGACAGCAGGCAGGTGGGTGGGTTAGTCACATGATTGCTGCCATGGTGGTAGGCTAGATGGGAGGAGACAAGGGGAGGGGTTTTTCCGCAAGAGACCTGTCAGACATTTCCAGTCCACAAGCTCATTAGAGAATATTATGCGAAACCATGAATTGAATGGTTGGACTGTCCTTGTCTTGCACCTGATGGAGATTTGCTGAGGGGATGGGTAAGCTGCCAGCTTGGCCTGCAGTAAAATGTCTGAATGCTTCCTCAAACCTGCCTATTGGAAATTTATCTGTCTAACCTGTGCTCGATTCAAAGCATGTCAGTCTAAGCAAAAGTGGTTGTGCTGAGGTAAAATGTGAACTAAATTTATTCTAAGTTTCTCAGGGTCCCTCCTTTCGTGGGGATGAAAGCGTGCCTATCATGGGTTTGCCATGAGGGTTAAACAGGATGAGCTACATCAAGCAGCACCCTACCTAATGTATGTGAGTGTTCCGTAATCTACTATCATCATCATCATCATTTATTATTGCATCAGCCATTCTGTTTTTCTCTACTTTTCTCTCAGATTTTATTTTATAACAGTTTCCTATCGTTATGGTCTATCTAGATTTTGGCAACTATTTAAACCTTGTTTGAAGCAATAAAATGTGGGGTTTTGGGGGGTTATGTTTCTTAAAAAAAAAAACCAGATCCTTTACAATGCTTTTATTAGAATGAAGGCAGATATGGAGACATTTTTTGACGAACTCTGAAGTTTTTGTTTTCAATGGAAGGATAAAGTTTTCTTCACATGCTGCCACATTGTCCATGTGAGCAAGCCTTGGCACAGATGCATCCGCAGTTTCAAAGCCTGAGCACGGTACTTATGTAAGATGTGTTTGCTTTTTCATCCAGCTACTGAGTTGCCAACACCCAGTGTTAGGCCTGTGGTTTTTGCTTCGTAAGAAAAGTTGAGTATGAGCCGGGCTTGGTGGCTCAGCCTGTAACCCCGCGCCTTGGGAGGCTGAGGTGAGTGGATTGCCTGAGCCTGTGGGTTTGAGACCCACCTGGGCAACTTGGCGAGACCTTGTCTCTACAATAAATCAAAAATTAGCCGGGCGTGGTAGCACGTGCCTGTAGTTCCAGTTACTACTCGGAAGGGTGAGGCGGAAGGATCGCCGGAGCCCAGCAGGTCGAGGCTGCGGTGGCCGGGAGTGGCCACTGCACTCCAGTCTGGGTGACAGAGTGAGACTCCAACTCAAAAAAAAAAAAAAGAAAGAAAAAGAAAGAAAGAAAAGCCGAGTATGTTTGGGCCAAAGGGAGTTTTCCTTCATTCCCAGACGGTCTAGTGGCTCACGGGCACTTGGCTTTTGCTGCTTTTCCCCTGAGTCCCTCCCGCCTCTCCTCCATCCAGTGGGCACCCTTCTCTAGGGTAGCAGGTTGGCTCCAGGTAGCCACAGGTACCACTCTGGTGGCATTGGCCTTGGCCTCAGCCAGCTGGGGTTTCACATAAGGGAGAACTAACAGCGCCTGAGATGGGGGCGGGGGTGTGTGTCAGGGAAGTCACACTAAAACTTGAGTCAGAGGCTGCAGCCACCACCAGCCCCGCCGCTGGGCACCCTTGTGGTGACCGACCCATCAGCAGCAGCAGCAGCAGCACCATCAGGGCAGCCCTGCATCCCCATTTAGAGACGGAGGATCCGCGGCTCGGAGAAGTGAGGTCATGCCTCTGCAGAGGTGCAGGACTGAGATTCAAACCCAGATGTGTCTGAAAACAAAGCCTTGGCCCGGAGCAGGCCACCTGCGACTTGCCCACAGTCCATGAGATGCTCGAGGGCTGCGGTGTGCCTCCCCCACTTTGTGCATTCCTGGCTCCGCCCCTTGCGAAGCAGGTGCTGCGTGGATAGATGAATGAATGGATGAATGGGCCAGCTCCTCCGAGCCTCAGTTTCTCTGTCTGTCAGCTAGGCTAACCGCTCCCTGCTGACTTCTCTTTTATGGGGCTGTGGGAGTCAGAGAAGACGGCGGCTCTGAGTGTAGAAAGGACGGCCTACAAGAGGGGCAGCGAGTCCCCGCCACCTCCAGCTCTCTTTTCTCCATCTCCTCTGTCTTCAGAGCAGTTCTGGGCAGAATGGAGGCTCCATCAATATAGGCAGTTTGGACATCTCAGGGACGAATCCCCGAGTCTCACAATTAAAAAGACACTAGATTTCCCCCACAGCTCAGAGAGTCTGTAGCTTTGTAGCTCTGACTGAGTCTTTTTTTCCCTCCTAAAATGTATGATGGGCCAGGTGTCCTGTGTTTTAGTTGTCCTGTGTCTTGTTGCAGGCTCACACCTGTAATCCCAGCACTTTGGGAGGCTGAGATGAGAGAATTGCCTGAGTTCAGGAGTTCAACACCAGCCTGGGCAACTTGGCAAGACCTCATCTCTATAATAAATAAAAAATAAAAAATAAAGTTAGCCAGGTGTGGTGGTGCATGCCTGTAGTTACAGCTACTTGGAAGGCTGAAGCGGAAGGATCGCCTAAACCCAGCAGGTTGAGACTGCAGTGGCCATGAGCGTGCCACTGCATTCCAACCTGGTCAACAGAGTGAGACTCTGACTCAAAAAAAAAAAATAATACGTATGACGTAATTCAGATCACATCACTCTCCTGTTTAAAACAAGTGCTCACCACTGCACAAAGAATAATACCCATGTTTTTAGCCTGGCTCTTGAGGCACCACGTACTTTGACCCCTGGCTGCCTCTCAGCCCATTCCCCAACACTGCTTGCTGATCTCTAGCTGCAGTGGCTTTCTGCTAGTGTCTCAGACATACCCATCTTGTTCCCACATCAGGACATTTGCACATGCTTTTCCCACTGCCTGAAACAGTTTCCTTCACATTTTGCCTGACTCAGTCACACTGCTAGTCTCAGACCTATTGTCTCTTCCCCTGAGAAGCCCTCCATGGCAACCTTATCTGAATCAGGCTGTCCCTGCTCTTATTCTCCCTCCTGGTCCCTGGGATTTTCCTTCTGGGACCTCCTTGGGATTAGTTGTCCTGTGTCTTGTTACTGACTGAGTTGTTTCATGTCTTCCTCACAAGGTTCATGAGCAAAGAAACCATTTTTTTTGGATGAAGTCTCACAAGAAAAGAAATCATTCTTGCTTTGTTTGGCTCATGTGGCACAAAGAAGGTGCTCAATACATATTTATTGAATGAATGAAAAATATTTTGCCCAATCATAAAAGTTAACCATGTTCACCATAAGGGTTTTGGAAAAGATATTAAGAAAATAAAAATAATCTATAATCCTACCACTCAAGCTGTCGGAAAATCACAGCTTACATTTTGAGTTCATTAATTTTATATATGTATATTTAAATCTGATCCCAATTTTTTAGAGGTTAGAGAAAAAAATAAAAAGTAAAGGAAAAATAAAAATATAAAATAAAATGTATCTGGGATCATCTCTAAATCTGCATCCTGATTTTCTTTCTTGTGAACATTTTCTTATGATACCAAATGCTCTTTAAGAGCATTGTTTTAATGACTGTACAATATTTTTTATTGAATTATGATCACAAAAACAAATCCTGGATGGTTGGACATTGAGGTTGTTCTCAAATTTTCATCAAACCAATTCTGTTGCAAACCAGTCTTACCCTTAAATCTTGTCTGCATCTCTGGTTATTTCCTTAGGAAATTCTCAGAAGTGGGAATTTATCATGTGCCTTTCAAATAATATGAATATTTTCAAGATTCTTGATCCGTCTGAGATTTGGCTTGCTCTTGCCCACCTCAGGCTCTTGGATTTCCTGTGGGGGAAGTTGTCACTTAGTGAAATATCTGAATTATAAGTTTACTTTGGAAAGAAACGCAGTTTGATTCCACGTAGCATTTCAAACTAGGTTTCATTTGTCTTAAAGTATCACAAGAGCGCTTTGCTCCAATAAGCAGGTAAGAATTACTTCTCCTTGGGAAACGTTTGCATGCACGTGTGGAATCCGAAAGCCTTGGCCGCTGCTTTCCTTCTTGGTGCCAGTGACAGTGTGTCTCAGGCGTGAGTGGGCTGGATTCGTGGTGGTAAATTGTCCCGTCCGTCATCCATTCATCCCTCCATCCGTCCATCATTCGCCCATCATCCTTTCATAATCTGTCCACCTGCCATCTACCCTTCCATCCACCCGTTCCTCCATTGTCCATCCATCCTCCATCCCCCACCTAACCGTTCACCCGTCACCTAGCCGTCGTTCATTCACCCGCCCATCCGGCCACCATCAGTTCATTCGTCACCCATCCATCCCTCTATTCATCCGTTATCTAAACATCATCCATCCATCCATCGATCCATTCATCCGTCACCCATCCATCATCCGCCCATTATCCACCCGCCCATCCGTCGTCCATCCATCAGTCTCTCTTCCATTCATTCATCCATGTCCATCACCCATCATCATCTATCCATTTATTTATTTATCTGTCCTTCCCTCATCGATCCATCCA
This sequence comes from Carlito syrichta, assembly GCF_000164805.1. Classification (NCBI taxonomy): domain Eukaryota; kingdom Metazoa; phylum Chordata; class Mammalia; order Primates; family Tarsiidae; genus Carlito; species Carlito syrichta. Next base: position 351,569 of record NW_007246415.1, on the reverse strand, counting down.
TCCATTCATCTATTATCCTCCAGCTTCCATCCATCCATCCATCCATCCCTTGATCATCCATCCATCCATCATGCATTCCTCAACTATTTCTTAAGCACCTTCTACGTACCAGGCATCAGGAATACAGCCGTGAGCCATTGTCTCTCCCCTCATGGCTTCTGGTCAGAGAGACAGGCACAGAACAAGTAGACCGTTCCATAAAATAATGACAAGTTGTCAAGTATTTCGTTAAGTGTTTTGAAAGAACGGAAGGGTTGAGCTGGGGATGGTGGAAGGCTTCCCAGAGGAGGTGATTTCTAAGTTGACTTAAAGAAATGGCAAGGAGCCGGACTCGGTGGCTCAGCCTACAATCCCAGCACTTTAGGAGGCCAAGGCAAGTGAATTGCCTGAGCCTGCGGATTGGAGACCAGCCTGGGCAACTTGGTGAGGACTCGTCTCTCCAATAAATCAAAAATTAGTCAGGAGTGGTAGTGTATGGCTACTTGGAAGGCTGAGGCGGAAGTCCACGCTGGGGTGGCCGGGAATATGCCACTGCACCCCAGTCTGGGCAACGGCGTAAGACTCCAACTCATAAATAAATAAATAAAAAGGAGGGCTGGGTGCAGTGGTTCATGCCTGTAATCCTAGCACTTTGGGAGGCCAAAGCAGGTGGATTGCTTGAGCCTAGGAATTTGAGACCAGCCTGGGCAACATAGCAAACCTCATCTCTACCAAAAAAAAAAAGTTAGCCAGGCATGGTGGCACACACCATTTATCTCAGCTACTCGGGAGGCTGAGGTGGAAGGATTGCCTGAACCAGGAGGTCGAAGCTGCTGTGAGCCATGATCATTGTGATCATGCTATTGCACTCCAGCCTGGGTGACAGAGTGAGACCCCAACTCAATTAAAAAAAAAGAGAATAAGAAGGAGTTACCCATGCAGCATGGGGGGAAAAGAGGGTGAGGAAACGACCTGTGCAGGCTGGTGGTGGGCTGGGTATTGGTGTGTTTGAGCCACTCTCAGGCCCCTGTGACTGAGCAGAGAGGGAGAGGAGGAAGGAATGGGAGAGGAGACCTAAGGGCTGGGTCCAGGTCAGATGTAGCCTCGTGGGCTGTGGTGAAAGTTGGATTTTCTTCTGAGTTGAGCGGAAAACCATTGGAGGGCTTTAGCTGGGAGGTGACATGACCTGGTTTGTGTTGTGAGATGCGCTCTCTGGCTGCTACGTGAGCTCAACTGCAGGGCTGAGTGGGAGCAATGAGTCCCGGGAGAAGGCAACTGGGTGGATACAGGTGGAATAGCAGAGGCCTTGTCTGCTTGGGGTTGCTGGCAAACCGAGTGATGCAGACAGCGGGACAGCAGGGACTGCTTTGGGCTGGGTGTGGAGGTCCAAGCCTGCTGCGTTTTGGCCTGGGCCACTGCTGGGGAACCGTGGTGCCTGGTCCTAGGTGGTGAAGAGTCAGGGTCTTCTCGGCCCTCTCTCCAGGGCCCGCTTCTTTCAAGGAATTGCCCCCACCCTTCTGATTTTAAGTCCAGCCAAAACACGCCCACCTCTATTCCCTTTCCTCAGTGCTGTGGCTCTTGGCTCCCAATGGCCCACCTGTTGGGGCCTTCCTTCCAGGAACTCAGTGTCTTTACCCCATGGAGTATAGTGGTTGCTCAGAGGGGGCCACTTGTGGGTTAGAAGGTGGAACTCTAAAGTTCTGGGTTTGGGGTAAGGGTTCCGCTTTCTTCCGGGAGGGTGTCTCCCAGCCTGCATCGGACCCTAGCACTGGGAGGCTTTGAAGGGCAGGCCGGAGGAGTCTTGCCATCTAGCCAAATATCTGTTGGGGCTGCCTGCTGGGGACCTATTTCCCCTCAAGGTTGGGCTGTGGTTCATCTTTCTAATGCACATCACAGAGTCAAGTCCCAGCATGCTTTGCTCTGGGCCCTATACTCTTCCTGTGGGAGAGGGACCTCACCCACACCCGTGGCATCCCGAGGGTCCTTTGTGGTTTGGGTGGAGGAGGGGCTGCTGGGGGAGCTGGGTGCTCACTCACTCCCAGACAGAGGCTGCATGAGTCTGCACTCTGTCCTACCTGGGAGTCGATCACTGTTGGTCCAAAGCTTCTCCTCACCTGCCTTTTCCCAGGGTGGGTGTGACAGGTTCCTGGGTGTGGGGCTCTGTGCCTTGTCCCCTCTCTGTCCTGGCTGCTGTGCTGCTGTGCACATTTCTGACTGCAAGGCTCCTCGGGCTCACTGCCCCATCCTGCCGGTGCCGCGTGGACTGGGGAGCTGGGGCAGGTGTGTGTCTCCTGGACTGGTGCTCACGGTGACGCTGCTCTCGGGCATGCGCCAGCCACTCCGCAGCCCGCCACCTCTCATGGGCCCGGGAGCTCCGGGGTGTGACTGTCTCATGGCCACCCACCTGGACCTGGCTGTCGGCCTGGGGGTCCTGCTGCCTCCCATGGCCCCTTCTACACAGACCACTGTGGCGTCCCCTCTGCTCGAGACCCACAGTCCCCTCCTCCTGTCTCCTCGCTCTCAACAGCCAGACCCTCCTGTGTGTGAGTCTCTGTCTCTCTCCGCCACATCCTCTTGGGCCTGGACTTCAGAAACTTGGAAGCCGTTTCTCTGTTTTCTGAGGCGCCTCTTTCCCTGAGGTTCTGACACAGAATTCAGAATACCTCTTTGAGGGGCCAGGGTGAGACAGGAAGCATCAGGGAGAGAAGTCCATCACGTGAGCATTTCGAGACAGGCTCCCCTTAGCAGACGCAGAGCCAGACTCTGCCGGCAGGAACCGTCCTTGTTGCAGCTGAGAGTTCCCATTGGGACTGTGGCTCTTTGTGGGCTTTTGGGGTCTAGAGTGCACGTGGCTGGGCAGGACGGGCCTCAGTTGGAGCCGGTTGCTCCTCCGGAACAGCTGACAGCCAGCCAGACGGAGAAGCAGAGAGCCGCTCCCTGCCCAGTCCTGTCGCCTGGAAAACCCACTCTCCCTGGAGCTGTTCTGACCACTCTCAGGAAGGGCCCTGTGTGTATCTCCTGGTCCAGGAAGGCAGAGTCAGGGCCTGGACAGGGGGATAGGGAGGGAGGGCAGGGGCAGTCTCAGGAATGCTGGTAAGGCAAGAGACATGCCTGACTGTGGGGCTCTTCCAGGGAGTTGGCTGGGGGGCCTCTCATGCGTCAGTGTCAAGGTTTATCCTGCCAGGGTGGCCCGAGGTGGGCGGGCCTGCCACGCAGCTAGAGCCTCCCACATGTTCCCACCAGCAGTGCCCAGGCCTCAGCCAGACCTGACCGTGCTGCTGAAATCTGTCTGTTCCTGCACCCATTTCCCCACTAGAAGGGGAGCTCCTTGGGGCTCAGGGGCTGGGTCTAACTCATCTCTTTGTTCCAGCATTGCTCAGCGCAGGGCACTCAGGGATGTATTTTGGCTGAATGAGTGACAGTGAATGCATGAGTGACAACAGGACAGCCACATAGGGACGTGCAGATTGTGCACTGCTCTACTCCAGATGGCCTCGTTCATGTCAACCTCGGAATGAGTGGCGCAGATGGAGGTGTGTAATGTGTAACCTGCACAACAGTACAGGATCATTGAGTCAGTGCGCTACACCCCTCTCAGGGAGCCACACCCCCCCGGGGGCCACGACCCTCTCTGAGCCACACCCCCTCCCAGTGAGCCACACCCCCTCTCAGCCACACTCTTCCCAGTGAGTCTCGCCCCCTCAGTGAGTCACACCCCCTCTCTCCTCACACAGACTGGGTGTGAGCCAGCTGCTAGGCTAGTTCGAGTCTCTGGTCACGTCTGGCTCTGCTCCTCGCTGACGTCAGTGCATGGGTGGGCCCCTGCCCACCTGGGCGGCGCTGTGAGCCGATGGACCCACGTTGCCGGGATTTGCCACATCGATTCTGGAGCAGCTCCAGCCCCTGCGCCACCTGCAGTGGCTCCTCTGGTTCTCCCCAGAGTGAGTCTGGGCTCCTCTGCCTGCCAGGGGCACCGGGGGCTGACTTGAGGAGGGCCGCTGCAGGGTGGGGCTGGGGGAGTGGCACAGGCCTGAAGCTGCTGCCCCCTTCTGCCTCCTGGGCAGACCTCAGGGTCCTGGTGCTCTCTGGCATGCTGGGCCACATTCTTCAAATGCAAGAGCAGGGTCCAGGAACTCCTGTTTGTAAAGGGGAGCCCTCAAGAGAAATCTCTTTATCCCCATTTTCCAGGCAGGGCCAATAGGCTCAGAGAGGGACAGTGGCTTGCCCGAGGTCACCCAGTCAACAGGTCCTGTATGATTCTGTTTGCCTTGGTCCTTCCTGCCTTGCTGATTAAGAATGGAAATCTTTAAGGTGGGAGATGGATGACAGGCATTTCTGAGTCCCGCCCGTTCCCTCTGACCCATCCACCTCTCCTCACATCCCGAGCACCCAAGATGAGGCCAGGCACTTCGTAGGTGCTCAGTAAGTATTTGCCAGGTGTACAGAATGGATGGGTTTTCACCCTGAGACTCTAGCAGGCATGGGGGCTCCAGAGCAAGAAGAGATCAGGCCACACAGTGAGTGGGGCTCGTGGGTCTCCAGGGCCACAGGGAGGCCAAAGCTGAGGGAGGGACGCAGCTGCCTCGAGAGGGACCAGCAGGGCAGGGACCCGGGTTTCGGTGCTTCAGGGAAGAGTAGCCAGGCCGCTGTTGGGGGTGCAGTGCTCTGTGCGTGGTGGTCACGGCCCCCTCCCCCATAGGCCGCGTTTCCGCGGACAGGTATGGAGCCTGCACCCTTCACACCCCTCCCCTACCTCTGTCGGCCATCTTGCTTTTCTTGAACTTCCCAAACCGAAGACAACACTTGCAGTGAACAGGGGCTCAGTTCCTGATTTCTCAAGGAAAGCACAGCCTTCAAAATAAGTGTCCAGGAGGAACAGTAGTTAGGTCAGAACAGGAGAGGGAGTCCCTTGTCCCCGGCCCCATGAGCACTCGTTCAGGGAGGCCAGGCCGTCCAGTCCTCCGCCTGCCTGGTCTTCCCCAGCAGCTGGGTCACGTGTGTCCAGGCCTTCCTGGGAGGGCGTGGGTGGGTGCTGGCTGCTTCTGAAGGCAGCGGGGCCAGGCCTGCATGCAAGGCAGGGTGCCGCTTGGTGGAGGGGCAGCCCTTTGCCATGAGGGTCGCTTGGCCCTGTGTCCCCCTTGCTTGGAGGCCAGAGGACCCCTTGGTTTAGGGGTGTCTGCAGGCCTCCATACTTCCATGGTCACCTCGTAAGCCAGAGATAGGCCTTTTCCTCCTAGCCAGAGGAGTAGGTTTCGCACCACAGACACCTGCCAGCTAAGATCCCAGGATCCTGGTGTTCCAGTCGGATGCCATCAGCTCACCCGTGGTGGGGACCCTTTTTCCTCCCATCTGAGGCACTTTCCCAAGGTCAAGTTCTGTGGAGTGGGAACACGAGTCCCGAGGGGGCTCAGAATACAGAAGCTGGAACGTTGGGGCCTGTATTTTCAGTTTCCCCAGGGTCCTGCCCTCTAGCCTGACTCTGGAGCAGAGAAACACATTTGGGACCTCTGTGGACACATGTCTCTGAGCTTCCCCCGGGGCTCATGACATAATCAGGCCCGGGGAGGCAGTCGGGGCTTCACCACTGGCCAGGGCACTGAGCTGAGAAAGGTCTTGGAGGCAGAAGAGCCCTTTAGTTGTCCAACTGGTCCTGGGGGCGGACGCGGGGATCAAGTGTTAAAGTGTCCTGGCGTCTCAGCAGCATGCACAGCTGTCCCCGTGATGGCCGAAAGAACGTGGCAGGTGGCACAGTGGTAAGACTGACGCTGCCCTCCTGCTTCCCTGCCCTTTGTCAGCGGGCCCTTGGGAACCAAGACCTTTGAGTCCCACCCACCCTGGAAACCAAGACAGAGGAGGTGCCATGGGTCCCCAGCAGCACTAGCGCGCCTGGCTGGATGATCCGCCCGCGCGGTAATCAAGGCGCACAGAGGGAGGGTTGGGGTTTTGATGGCCAGCCTCACGCTCCCTCTGGACTGAGTGAGTGGAAAGCAGAAGAGATGCAGGCTGGGTAGAAGCCTGGGTGAGTTTAAAGCAGAAAAGGTACAGCCTGGGACAGAGGCGGCTTTCCTGGGCCCCTAGCCTGGAGGAACAGGAACACGACTACCTCAGGAGTCGGAGTCTGGGCTTCGTTCTAGCTGTGCAGCAACTTGCTGTGTGTCCTTGGGGAGGTCACTGACCCTCCCTGAGCTTCTTTGAGGTGCGATGACATTCTCCATCTCCTGGGCGTACGTAGCAAATAAGAGTATAGATTTTGGAATTGGAGTTCCAGTTCCACCACTGGCAAGCTGTGTGGCCTGAGGCAAGTTTCTTAATCTCTCTGGGCCTTGGTTTTCTTTTTTTGAGTCAAGGTCTCACTCTGTTGCCTAGGCTGGGGCCGTGCCATGATCATGGCTTACTGCAGCCTCAACCTGGGTTCAAGTGATCCTTCTACTTCAGCCTCCTGAGTAGCTGGGACTACAGGTGTGCACCACGATACCTGACTAATTTTCTTGATAATGTGCCTTGATTTTCACGCTTACAAAATAAGGGGGATATTTGCACCTGTCCCATAAGGTTGTTGTAAGAGTGAAATGAGTCAACTCGTGTAAAGTGCTTAGACAAGAAGCCCGCACCCGGTCATGCCGTATCCTCGTCGGCCACTGGGGCTTTTGTCCTGCACGCCTCCGGGAAGAGGACGCTAAGTGTGGCTTGGAGGCAGGACTGGCTTCAGAGGCTGGTCCTGCCTTTACGGAGCAGCGCGAGCTTGGGCCAGTGAGTTCCGCTGGCTGAGCCGTGTTGGTCTGCTTACCTGTGCCAGGGGTCGTGCGGGGTTCCTGGAGGGTCACGCTGACGGAGGTGGGGCCTGCACGGCCACTGCCCCCGGCCCCCAGGTGCGCTCCGTGGGCTTGGGACCGGTCCAAAGCGAGTGGTCACGGCAGCCACACAGCTGCGGTCGCCGGGCGGGCACTGAGCTGAGTCTCTGCTTCCCCATTCCGTCGTCACGCCACCGTGAAGTGGAAATCCCTGCAGGAGTCCTGGCCACGTGGAACGCACCCATGTGGCCCCGCCAGCTCAGCGCCCCGCCCCAGAAGCCCTAGAAGTTGGCTTCCTGTGGGGAGGGCTTGTCTGCCTTGTTCCCCACCCTGTTCTGAGAGCCCAGGACGGCTCCTGGCCCGCACAAGGGCACCTGCGGACAAGCCCCGCCCTGGCCGGCAGCAGTGGTACTCAGTGATGTGCCGAGCAGGGGTACACCTGGAGGAAGAAGGGACATTGCTGGGCAAGATTGAGGGGTCTCCCTTGGGGTCACGCCTTTTGGGGAGGCAGGGGGCTGGCCGACTCACTGTCTCCAGGTGACCCTGTCCCTAACGCTCTAGGCACTCCAGATCCCCAGGAGGAAGGACAGCACCTTGTCCAGGACACCCGTCACCAGCTTTAGAGCTGTAGTCACCAGGAGGGCGGGCGTCCCTCCCAGGGGCAGGAGAGGGAGCACTGTGGGGCCTGCCACACGGTAGCGGGGCCAGGGGCTAGGGCAGGGCCGAGGAAGCCCCCAGGGATGTGTGACACGGGGGCTGGCGTGGCTGGCCTCCGCCTGGCGCCTCTCCTGCCTTCCTTTCTTCCTTTCTGCTTCTGTCCTCCCTGCTTCTCGCCATCTTTCTCCCTGACTCTCTCCTCTTTATTCCTCTTCGCTTCTCTGTCTCTGTCTCTTCATTTCTCTCTCTGATAAAGGTCTCTGGGATTTTTGACCAGAGAGAGGTCACACCTGCCAGTGGAGGTCCTGGGAGGCTTCCTGGCAGAGGTTTTGTGTTGGGTAAATGTAAGAATGGTAGAGGATGGCCACCTCACGTGCCAGGTGCTGCACTAGGTGGGTCGCAGGGGTCTCTTGCCCACAGCCACCCATGCTGGCTGGGTACCGAGGAGACGAAGGCCCCTAGAGGTCGGATGCTTGGCCCTGTTGTCGTCAGGGAGGAGCCAAGTTGAGGCTGAGCCTGGGTAGATGAGCACTCTCTGCAGTGACACTCCCTGTGTAGGCAGGAGATGCTGCAGGTGGTATATGCAGTCTGTGACCGGGAGATGACCCAGTCCCTGATGCTCTGGGCACTCTGGACACCTGGGCTGGGGAGTGGCAGTCCCAGCCCTGGGTCTGTGAAGGACCAGTGCAGGAGGGGCTTATATCCAGCTCTGCCTGTGGGAGCATGGGCGTGGGCAGGTGCTCAGGCATGGGGAGGGCATGGCTGTCCTCAGAGGCCGCCGTGGATCTGTTCCTTGCCTGTTCCCGCTGCAGTCCAGTGTGATGTTCCTGGTGACTGGAGCCGCAGGACTCCGTAGGGAAGGCGTGTCCGGGCAGGTGCCAAGCTAGAGGCTCCACGGGCCAGAGGTCCTCAGCAGGTGGCCTGCAGTGGCAGGGGGGCTCGAATGAAGGGCCAGGAGAGTTCACTAGAGATGGGGAGAGCCTGGAAGACCCGCCAACACTGGGTCCCCATCCTCACGGGGGCGAGCTCTGGGGCTGAAGTGACCTTGGGAGGGGCCACATGCTCTCCAGTGCCACCGGCCCCCTTGGCCCATGTCAAGCTGCATTTGTGCTGCACTGTCACCACAAGGCTAAGGCTATAGTTTTCTGTGCTCACGGCTCCGTCAAAGAAATACTTCTCTGTGTTGACGTCTCTATTAGAAGGGGAAGCCAGACACAGAAAGGCGTACCTTACACGACAACCAGGAATGAACATCTCTAGGGGCACTGGGGATACTCCTGTCTCCCTGTTCATGTCCCTGCTTCTGTCAGCTGCTGCACCTGCAGCCCCTGGCTGCACAGCCATCTCCAGGTCAGAACCTGCCAGGTGAAGGCTCACAGCAGCCCTGTGCAGCAGGGAGCCTGAGTTATACCCATTTTATGGGTAGGCAAGCTGAGGCCTCTTGCTCAAGCGACCCTACACAGGAGAGCCAGACCCCAAGGGATGCTGGATCATCCTGTTCATACTTAGGCCTGAACACTTACTCAGATAGGCTCATGTCCCCAGCCTGGGAGTCAGTGGCTTCCGGCGTGTTGGTAGGTAGGTTCCTATCCCAGGCTGTGCCTCAGTTTCTTCATCAGTAAAACTGGTTGTGAAACAGGCCCGATGGAAAGGATTGCTGTGACGCATGTGGTGACATGGGCACAGGGCCTTTGCCAGCCCCACGTGGCTGCCTTTGGAGTGGCGGAGTGAAGGTTGGGCTGGCGCCCATGTGTGTGATGAGAAGCACCGAGGGGCAAGAGGTGTGCTGTTGCTTAAGAGCTGCAGGGTGACCTCAGGGCCTTGGTATCTTCTGTGCCCAGCCTGTAAGAGACAGGGGGTGTTGGTGTGGCCTCCCCGGCCTCTGCCACTCTGCCGAGTGTGTGTATCTGGAGTGGCAGGGCCCAGGAGGGGCCGGGCCGCTTTGGGAACCCCCTTCCCTTGCCCCAGCCCGGCTGCGGGACACTGGGTTCTGGTTCCAGTCTCCACGCCTTGAAGCCTGCACAAGTCCTGTCCCTTCCCAGCGCCTTGGGGCCAGCCTCTGTGAAATGGGGGCGAATGCAGCGGGGGAGCTGTCTGTGCACGTTGGGCCCATCTGAATGGAGCGTGAGTGTCTGCAAGAGAAAGGCGAGCAGCAGGAGCCAGGGAAGGCAGGGTGGCTGGGCTTCTTGGCCCCGCGCTCAGGAAGCCTCCGCTCCCTTCTGTGGCCTCAGTCCTCGCATCTCCCTGAGCTCCACGCAGCTAGCACTAGACTCCAGTGCTGGAGGAAAGCCTCGCTGGGGGTGGGCATCTGCTCCAGTGTGGGCCTTTGTTGCCCAGGCTGGAATTGCTCAGGCTGTTCCCAGGAGTGGTCGTAGGGCACTGTGCCTGCAAGCAATCCTCTCGCCTTAGTCACCTGAGTAGTGGGACGAAGTAGAATGGCCACCATGCCTGGCTCTGAGATTTTTTTTTCTTTGAGTCGGTATCTTACTCTGCTGCTGAGGCTGGAGTGCAGTGGCCCCATCACGGCTCACTACCGCCTCCAACTCCCGAGCTCAAAATGATTTTCCTGCCTCAGCCTCTCGAGTAGCTGGAGTTACAGGCATGTCCCGTCACACCTGGTTTATTTTTTAAATTTTTTGTAGAGATGAGGTCTTGCTCTGTTGCCCAAGCTGGTCTCGAACTCCGGGCCTCAAACAATTCTCTTGCCTCAGCCTCCTGAAGTGCTGAGATTAAAGGTGTGAGCCCCCGCACCCAGCTGGAGGGGTCTTTAAGAATGACTTGGGTCACGTGGGGCTTTCCTATGGCCTTCCCAAGCCGATGCCCTGTGCCAGGGTCGGTGAGCAGAGGCGGTGTGAATGTACAGGTCAGGGTCATTGGCAGCCAGTCCTAGGCCTTGGCCTGGGTCAGGAGGGGTGAACTCAGCGCCCTCCTTCCTGGCCTCTAGGCAGTGCCCCCACCCACCCCAGGTCCATGGATTTTCACTTCACTTCACCCCAGTAGAAAATTTCTTCTGGAATCTGTGGTCTTAGGATCCATAGGCTCTCCCTGCTTGTGCTGGAAGATGGATTCAGAGGTGTCCTGTGGCTGCAGGAGGCTGACCTTGCAGGAAGCCCTGCTCTGGCCCAAATCAGCATCATTTACTGCTGGCACTATTCACCAGGAGTGTCTGACCCAGTTGCCTCAGGGCCAAGCAGGTAATGCAAGAGAGTGGAGGGGGTGACTGGGACCTCCTGACTATCATGCGGGAGGGCAGGCCAGGTGTGGCCCGATCTTTGCTTCAGGAAATTTAGAGTTTTATGGTTTAAATTATGTCCCCTGCCCCCAAATCTATATATTGGAGTCCTAACCTTCAGTTCCTGAGAATGCGACTTTATTTGGAAATAGTGCTGTTGCAGATATAATTAGGCTAAGATAAAGTCACACTGGAGCCAGGAGGGGAACTGTGGACATTGACATAAACACACCCAGGGAGACGCCATGGATGGTGCAGCAGAGACTGGGTGATACTGACAAGTAGGGGAGTGCCAGGATTGCTGGTAGCCCCCAGAAGCTGGAGAGGCACTGAGTTTCTCCTCACATTCTTGGAAGGAAGTAGCCTGCAACACCATGATCTTGGCCCTGCCGCCCCGGAGCAGTGAGATGGCATCACTGTTGTGAGACTCCTCTGTGGTGTGTGTGATGGCGGCCCTGGCCACCCATGCAGCTGGGAAACCAGGTTCTCGTTAAACAGGTTCATGTGTTGGCAGTTCATTAAAAGCATTTTGAAAAGCCCTGTGCACATTTGCAGACCCCAGGTATGGGCTGACTAAAAGCTGGGAGGGCTGAGGCACTGGACGCAGGCTCTGCGTACTTCCTAGCAGGACTTTCTCTGGCTTGAGGCTCAAGGCAAGAAAAATTTGGGGCTTAGCGCCTTCCAGGCTGTAGCGACCCTTCCAGGAGTCCCGGGCCTCCTGCCTGCCCTGCTCCAGGAGGATATGGTGCTCAGGGAAGTTGAAAGGAGGTGGCCACCATGGCGGCAATGTATCTGCTTGGCAGAGAAGCTCCTGGCAGCAGGGGACCCCTCCCCGATGGCTGCTGACGTGACAGGTCCAGCTGGCCACCTGTCTTGGGGATTCCTTTTCTCATGAAGGGCAGGTGGGGGCAGCAACATCTGAGCTCAGGCCCCATCGCAGCGGGCTGGCCACATTGTTCAGGACACAGAGCTCTGAAAACAAGTCTGCAGTGTCCAAGGACACAGGCCCTTCCTAGCGCTGGGCTTGTCCCATCGTTCAGTCATTCAACAGATGCTCACCAGTGCCCGCCCTGAGCCAACTCAGTCACCCTGCACCAGGGACTTGTGAAGTGCTCGCTCTCTCCTGGGCTCAGGTCAGGAACAGTGTGACTGCGGCCCTCATGGAGTTTACTTTCTAGTGGGGGTGACAGACAACAGCCGAGCAGATCAGCCAGAAGGTAATTTCCGATAGTGATCTGTGTTCCAAAGAAAATGCAACAGAGTCCTGATGGGGTGGCGTCTGCCGTAGACAGGATGATAGGCCTCTGAGGGGATGCGGTGAGCTGAGGCCTGAGGGGAGTGAAGGAATCCACTACTGGGAGCTCCGGGGGGTGCTGTGCAGGCAGAGGAGATGGCACACGCAAAGGCCCTGCGGTGTTGAGGAGCTGGTGAGTTCAGGAAACAGGGTCAATGAGGCTGGAGTGTGGTGAACTGGCGGGAGTGGACGGACAGGTGGCTCGTGAGTGAAGGAGAGTTGACCAGACGGCCAAGCAGAGGGGTGACAAGAACAGTGCCCTTGGATAAGGCCACAGGGGAGGCCTCCCCCAAGGGCTGTGGGACCCAGAGGAAAGAGAGACTCCCTCTGCCTGGGGAAGTCAAGAGGGATTCCCAGAGGAGGTGGTCAGAACTCTGCCTTCAAGGATGAGTCAGAATCTGCCATGTGTCAAAGGCGAGAATGAGCATTTCAGGTAGAAGGAGCATCATGGCAGAGGGGGGTTGTGAAGTTGCTGGGCATGGCCAGGAGCGGGTAGTGGAGCGCCGTGAATGCCAGGATGAGGAGCTTGGGGGTTCTCCCGAGGGCACGAGGGAGCCGTGTGTTAGGGCAGGGGTGGGCAGGAGGAGGCTGAAGTGGGAGAGGTCCGAGCTGGGAGCCGGTGCATCTCCCACCCCGACCTTCCCTAGTGCTGCCTCCCTCAGCTCACCCCTTCAGGTCCTTCCTGATTCTTAGGGGCAGCAGACGCTCGGCTTCCCCTGTGACCTGGGGCAGCAGCCCCAGCAGAGCAGTGACCCCCAGAGCAGCAGCATCCTGGCCAGGACCTGCGGTTGCAGGTGGGGGCCTCCAGGTCCTCACCAGGCCTGTCGCCTGTCCCCCAGCTCGGCCTGCCCGGAGCTCCAGCGTCCCCTCCCTCACTCTGCCCTGGCACCGGCCGCTGGAAAGCAGCCCGCTCTTCCCTCGCACACGCTGGTTTCCGACTCCCTCACCTGGGGTGTCCTCCTCCTGTGGGCTGGCTTCAGCGCTGGGCTCGGCCTCTTCGGACTGTGTGAGCGGAGCAGGTCACTTGGCCTCGTGCCTCAGTGTCCTCATCTGCAAGCGGGGACAATCAGGGGTTGTGAGGGGCGTGTTCGACCCCACACATTCAGCAGCTGCTCACACGGCTGCACGGCCTTCTGCGATGTCGGAGGGCGTGGTGCTTCCTCGACGCGGGGGAGGCTCTGGGGGGCGGCGGGGGTGCTGCGAGTGGAACCAAGTGCCGGGCGGGCACCTGGGGCTCGAAGCCAGGGGTCTTGCCCCCTAGTGAGGGTATTTCAGACACTGTGTTTGTCCCAGCTCTTGCCCGCGGAGCCCCTGCCCTGCCCAGATGGCCAAGGGGCGTTGGCAGGCGGGGAGGCTTCCTGGAGGGGAAGGAGCTGCCAGGAAAGAAGCCTCTGGAAGGGCCAGGCCGGGACCAGCTGGCACAGACTGGCCCTCACTTCACATCCCACCCCCCTCCCCCCAACACTTCACACAGCCTCCCCTCCTGCCTTGACTTAGCTGGCCCAGCCCCACCTCTCCTGGAGTCCCCTGTGTGCCAGGTACCAGGCTGGGAGCTCCACAAGCTTCATCGCAGCCGGACGGATGATGAAACTGAGGCTCAGAGAGAAGGACTCACCCACAGTGGCAGAGCTGGGACTTTTCCCCAGGTTTGCCTGGTGCTAAAATCTGTGCTGCTGCTGTGGCCCACGTGGCTGCCTTGAGGGTCCCGAGAGAGAGCGGCGAGAGGTTAAGAAAGACACAGACACGAAGACAGAAAGGAAAGCCGGGGTCAGGTGGGACGCTTTCCTCTGATGGAGAAGTGGCTCCGGACTCGCTCAGCACGTTTGTTTCATAATCAAGCGCCAGGGAAGTTGGAAGGGCTTCAAGGCCTGTGAGGGAGTTGTCACGGAGTTTCGTTGCCACCTAAAAGGCGAGCTGTTCCGCGGTTTTCTTGTTGCCGCTAAGGCTTCATCTGTACTACGTGCACCCGGACGTGGGGGCATCTGAGACGCCGCTCTGTGGAGCAGGCTGCATCCCGCGCTCTTTGGCTAGGAAGCAGAGCAAGCAAGGGAGACCTCGCCTTCGCTTGGGGCCTTTACCCAACGCCTGCTACAGTGGCAGCGCTCGTACGCTCCCCACATCACATCTGCTCCTGACGTGCCTCTTCATCACAGTATTGTGGGTGCTCAAGAAACATGTGGAAATGTCCAGAGTGGCCTCCTTGCCTTACCACTCCAAGAATGGGGCTATCCGGAATCTCTCCCTGGCCTCTGTCTCCAGTTTCCCAGAATAACAACCGTCATGACCTGAGCTCTGAAGCCCAGCGGGTGGGCACATGGCCTGAAGTCCAGCCCTCTGCTGGGCTTGTGTCTCAGAGGAGCACCGGGTGGCCGGGGGCATCTGGCTCAGACTGGGAGGCCTCTTGCTGAGACCTAAGGGGCAGGCTCTGGCCCTGGGCCGACAGACCCTGGGTAGCAAGTGTATGGTTTGGGGCCTGGCCTTGTCTCTTTGGAACAAGGCAGAGCAGTGGAGGTTGGGGCAGGTCCTCCAGCTCCTGGGAGGGGCCCGGAGGAGGCTCCCAGGACAGGACGTGGCAGTCACAGAGCCCAAGGAGGTGCTGGCATGGGGGCGGGTGGAGAGAAGAGGGCAGGTGAGTGGCAGAGCTGGGCAAGAGGGGCCTGACTTCCGCCTTGTGGCCACACCCTGTGCTCTTTCTTACGCTGTCTGCGTCGTTGTTCCTGCTATGGTGCGGTCTCGAGGTGCGGCCTCTGCAGCCAGACAGGCCTGGTCCAGTCGTCATCTTCTCAGGAGCCGTGTGACCGGGACATGTTACTTTCTCGTCTAAGCCTCTCTTTTCATGCCTGTGAAACCAGTATAAGTCTACCTACTCTTTTGGGCATGTGAAGGTCATTAAGCCAGCTCATGTAAATGTCAGTACAGAGCCTGACATGTAGGAAGACTTCAGGGTGTTAAGTAATTTTTTATTTTTATTTTTTGAGTCAGAGTCTGACTCCGTCACCCAGGCTGCTCATGGTCACTGCAGCCTCAACCTGCTGGGCTCAGATGATCTTTCTGCCTCAGCCTTCCAGGTGGAAACTGGAAACGCAGGCATGTGCCACCACACCGGCTCATATTTTGATTTATTGTAGAGAGAGGTCTTGCTGTGTTGCTCAGGCTGGTCTTGAACTCCTGAGCTCAGGCAATCCTCTTGCCTCCTCCTCCCAAAGTGTTGGGATTACAGGCTTGAGCCACTGCACCCGGCCGTGTTATATATTTTAATTTCCATTTTACAGATGAGGAAACTGAGATTCGGTTACCTTGCTCTGGGTCACAGAATAGGTCTGTGATAAAGCTGGGAGTTTAATCAGGGCCAGGAGGATAACTCGGAGCTGCCGTGCCATGCAGCTCCGGGCCTCTGAGGCTCACTCCCAGCCAGGCGAAGATCCTCTCCTGGGCATCCTCATGCCCCATCCTGAGTGTGCGCGGTGCAGTGGCAGCACCCACCCTGCCTCTGGCTGCCGTCCAACATGTCACCCAGGGGCAGGCATGACTCATCTCCAGGCGGCTTTTGGACTTTCTGTGGGCTTCTCCGTGATTGATCTCTTTCAGAACTCAGGACCCAGGCCAGGTGCTGGACTCCGTTTTTGGCTGGAGATGTGAGTCGGAGGGGCGGGAGGTGGAAGTCGGGTTTAGCAGGACAGCCGCTGCTCGAGACAGGCAAGGCCCATGTTGGCTGTCTCCAAAGGCCCCATGCTGGCTAATGTCAAAAGCAAGTGGCTGATGTTTGTGTGACTCGGTAGCAGATATGAAACTGGCTGTCTGTATTCTCGAACCTTTTGGGGTTGAAAGATGCCTTAAGAGTCGGGGGGCCCCCATTTTTTCAGATGGAGCCTCGACATTGCTGCCCGGTGTGACCTCCTGCCTGGAGCAGAGAGAGGCTCTGGGGTGCCTGCCTCATGGTCACCAGGATGGCATGGGATGTTGGTGGAGGCATGGAGGCCTCTCGACGAAATGGGAGGCAGGGCGGCTGGAGTCCACGGGCTCCGTGTGTGGCCTCGTTGACTAATGTCGGTTGAGAGATGAGAAGGAAGCCCTGGGAAGGCTGTGAAAAGGCACAAAGCTCTGCTGCTGGCCCTGAGTCTCAGTTTATTGGTCTGTAAAATGGGCATGTCGATCCCTCAGGAAGCTTCTGCTATTGTGCTGGCATCTGGCAAGAGAGGCTGTTAGACATGACTGTTATTCTGAGGAGTAAGGAAGGCAGGGGTTCTGCTGTGGGGCAGGCGAGGGGTGCAGGGAAGGGGCGAGTCCCGGTTCCCACCTGTCCCACCGCTCACAGCTGTGTTGCGTGACGGCTTCTCCAGGAGAGGGAGACGACGACGATTCTCACGGGGCAGGGCGGCTCAGGGCACCACCTTGGTGCGTTTTTCTTTGCTCCGCTGCCGAGACCCAGAGGGAGGCGGAGTTTCCTCCCCCGGCCAGCGGGGTGGCAGGCCTTGGCGCTCCTGCCTCAGGTTCCTGGACGGTGGCTGCGTGTCAAGTCCGAGTCAGGGGAGGCCAGGAGGGCAGCGCCTCTCCTCTCTGGGAGGTGGAGCCTGAGGGCCGTGGGTGAGGGAGGAGCAGAGGGGAGGCGGTGGGCGCCGGCGATCAAGGGCTACCTGGTCATGGTGTGGAGTTGTCAGTTTCTTCACTGGCCAGTGGAGGTGCAGGCAGAGCCTGTGCCACAGGCTGTGGGAAGGCGGCTCAGCAAAGGTCTGGGGGACCCCGAGGGCGGACCCTGCAGGAGCAGATGGCTGTCTTGGTCTGGGTTTCCCAGAAGCAGACCCCGAGACAGGATTGTCGTGAGGGTGGGTGAGCTGGGAGATGGTCCCAGGGATGCTGGTGAGGGGTGGGACCTGGGCAGGGAGGGGAGATAGCCTGAGGCGAGCGTGTCATCAGGGCCTGTGCCTCAGGGTGTTCCCCACCCTGGGATGAGGGGGTCAGGCCGGGCGAGGAGGCGGGGTGCTTGCCCTCCAAGCCCAGGGGGCCCTGACGTGGCTGGGGTGGGGCGCTGCTCGCCTCTGGCAGGCTTGTGTGGGCTGGACAGGACCCCTCAGCGGGGCCTGGTGAGACCAGGCCCAGGGTTCCCACCCATCCTCTGGGCTCTGTGGAAGCCCTGGCAGATCCTGTGCGACCCCGGAAGCCAGAGGAGCCTCCTCAGATGATGGAGACTGATGCTCTCACTTCCCTGTGAGCGGGGATTCAAACTCAGATCTAATAGGATTTTTAAAAGTAACGAATGGGACGGGGGAGGGCAAACTCCTACCCAAGGTGTGGCTGGAACTGGGGCCGGGTGGCAAGGCCCTCTCCGCGGTGCAGGAAGGGGCGCCGGTGTGTGCCCCTTGTGCGGGACCCTGTCCTGGTCCCTCTGTGCCCTCCTGGTCCATGGCCTGTGGGGAAGAGAAGCTCTCCGCATGGCCTCCCTGGGCTGTGACTGTTCCCGTGCCTCTCTGCGCTCTGAGCCGAGCAACACCCACCGAAACGCCCACCTGTCCCTCCTGCGAGGCCCCTCATGGAACCCAAGGGCTCTGGAGCTGAGGCAGCCTGGGGGCTGGAGAGCAGGGGCCCCTTGGTCCGTCCTGAGCCTCTGATGTCAGTCGGGAGTAGGAAGGGCCTTTGCGACAAGGCCAGGTGACTGCAGTGATGATGGTATCACTCCCGGTCGATGATGTTTGAATGCCTGTCACCTGCCTGAGCTGCTCTCTCATTTGCTCCTCACCACGGCCCTCCAGGATGGTGACCATGACCTCTCCCATGCTACAGAGAGGGAAACTGAGGCCTGCAGTGGGAAAGCCACCTCCCAGGGTCAAAGAAGCACCGAGGGGCCAGGCCAGAACTCAAAGCCTGGCTCCCGTGCCTCCAGGGCCACACTGTTCAGAGAGCCCTTGACCCCACACAGCCAAGAGCCACACATGGACACTTCCCCCGAGGGCCCTCCCACCGACAAAGAGGCAATGGGAGAGAACTGGCTTTCTTATTCCTGGAGCTAAGGAAGCGGCCAGGACCGTGGGCATCACCCCCATGTGGTCGTGTGACTCCGACATAGCTCCGACCTTGCCCACCTTGACTCAGATGGGCCTGCATGTGACCCAACATGACTCAGACATCCAGCCCCAAGACCAGTCCCAAGACCGCCAGGGGCAACTGGGATAAAGACACACTCCACACCCAGGAGTCACAGGCACGTGTTTACTGGTTGCAGGGGGAGATCTACAGAGCTGGCCTCACACCAGCTGGGGGCTGCCGGCTGAGTCTTCGCCCGCAGAGAGGAGAGCTGGCGTTCTACGAGGAGGCCGCGGTGACCACAAGGGCGTCCTGGAATTGGAGGGAAGGTCAGATGGGTTTTTTACCTCCTGTCCTGTGGTGTGTGCTGGTTTTGTCCGCCACAAGGTGACCTCGGCATTGGAGGTCATGACCCTGGACCCACAGCAGAATGTTGAAAGAGTCAGAGGGGGAGGGTTTGTGTGAGCAGTCATGCCACAAGGGGCCTAGGGCATAGACAAGGTGTCCCCCTGAGGTGAGTGGGACTGTGTAAGACTACTGTCCCCAAGACTAGCCACCACCAAAATTCTCCAAGAAGCTTTGTAAATGCAGGTTCCTGGTTGTATCCCTTGGGACCCAGGCAGCTGAATTTTTAACAAGGCTCTACTTTTTTTTTTGAGTTGGAATCTCACTAGGTCGCCCACATCATGCCTCACCACAGCCTCCACCTCCTGGGCTCAGGCGATCCCTCCACCTCAGCCTCCCAAGTAGCTGGGACTACAGGCACGCACCTCCACACCAGGCTAATTTTTAAAATTTTTTGTAGAGATGAGGTCTCACTATGTTGCCCAGGCTGGTCTTGAACTCCTGGGCTCAAGCAGTTCTTCAGCCTTGGCCTCTCAAAGTGCTGGGATTATAGGCATGAGCCCCTGTGCCTAGCCATTTACAGAAATCTAAGTGTATATGGAACTTGTCCTGTTTGATCGCCCCCAATTATGGTGACCATTTTTAAACATCAGCAAAGTTGAAACAATTTCACGGTGAATGCCTGTGGACCACCTTCGTTTCTTTACCCATCCTTGCTTCATCTCATTCTTACCCTTTATTCATTCCGCCTACTAGATGTTAAGACATGTCATAAATCTACAGAAAGGAAGTCAGTGTTCTGCTAGCTAAAAACAGATGAATGGAGCAAAACAGGATGTTTGGAAGTGGACTCAAAGACTGAAACGAAACCTTTTTGCTCCTGGCTGCAGAGATAGGTCGTGCACTGCAGGTTGATTTCCGGAAAAGGAAGCATGCCGAGCGCTCCTTAATGAGAGGCAGGTGAGGTCAGCTAGGCCTTTGCCATCGACTTGTGTGGCAACCACTGTGCATGCATCAGGGACCAGGTGCAGGGTATGTCTTCGATCAGTCTATAATTAGCCATCGTAGTGTAGTCCTCAGTGTGTGCTGTGTGTACTTAGACATGGGCTCCCTGGCTCCCGGGTCTAGACTCTCGGGCTCACTCTGATCTGTCTGCAGTGTTCGCACAATTCCCCACCCCAACCAGTGGAAGGGTGGACACAGGTTCTGAGGGTGGGCCGCTGGTAATAAGGCAGCTGTCGACTTGCCTGTGAAGCCCGTTAGCAGAGCCCCTCCCTTCCTCCAAATATGACCCCACTGGGGGACCTTTTTGAGACCTCTGTGCTCTGTGGATTTATGCAGCGTTTAAACAGCCCAGGAATTCAGTGGGTCTAGGTGACAGCGCTGGGTAAGTCAGGACTCACAAGAGGTCAAGGCTTGGTCCAGAGTGCTTCCCTGGCCTTGGGCCACACACCGTGTCAGGGAAGGCGGAGGGCAAGTCAACTGTGGGTTTTCTTCCTCCTTGGTTGTTGCTTTCAATGACTCTCCCCCTCTAGAGTGGAACTGGCTCTCTAGGAAGGCAGGGGCTTCTGTCTGCGTGGCTCACTGTTGTGATCAGTGCCTGCACACAGTAGGTGCTTACTAAGTGCCCGCTGGCCTGCTGGCTGAGAGGGGCACCGCGTGGTCATGAGTGGAGGGTGGCTTCAGCGCAAGGGGTCAGCAGGGCAGGAGCGGAGTACATTCCACCTCTGCCACCTGCTGGGTGTGTGACCTTGGAAGGGACTTGCCACCTTTGGGACTCAGTGTCCCCATCTGTCACATGGAGCTGACTTCAGATATACCCCTCAGGTGGGTGTGAAGACCAGGTGGGATGCTGCCTGTGTCCCAGGGCCTGGCATGCAGGGACCGTGGCTGTGACTCAGGCCATGTTGGGGTGAGGCGGCTTGTGCCTCTCCTCTTCCCGGCAGGTACCACAGAGAGCCACTTGCTTACTAAACTTTCTGGAACACCCACTGTGTGCCAGACCTTGCTGAGCACTGGGGACAGAGGCCCAGACCGGGTGGACGTGATCCTGACCCTTGTGCTGAGACCATTTGGCTACATGGGTGGGGGGTGCTGGGTGGGGGTCTCAGACCTGTGCCCTATCGATGTGCCCTGGCGCTGACTCAGATCCTGGGCCTGCTTCCCCATCTTCCTAGAACACTGAACATCACTGCCTCAGGGCCTTTGCACTGGCCACAGGCTCACTCCCTCATCGGTGCTGGCTCACGTGTCACCTCCTCAGAGAGGCCTGTCCCGGCCACCCATCTAGATGGCACCCCTTCCCTGCCCTCACGCCTCCTTCTGAGCTTGCTTGGCCTTTCCTCGCAGCCCTCCTCTGTTCGACCTGACCTTACATGCTTATGTTTGTGGCACGTGGGCTCTGCAAAGATGGGGTGGCTTCTGTGGCCTCAATCACTCAGTGGTGCCTGGAGGGCCCTCTGAAGATGTGGCGTGAATGAATGATGGGCGGCAGGAGAGGTGTACTGACCCTGGAATGGGACGCCCGACTCAGGGCCCAGTCCCGCTCGGCTCTTGTTTTTTTTTTTTTGAGTCGGAGTCACTCTATCACCCAGACTGGAGTGCAGTGGCTGCTCCCGGCCACTGCAGCCTGGACCTGCTGGGCTCCGGCAATCCTTCCGCCTCAGCCTTCCGAGTAGCCAGAACTATAGGCGTGCACTACCACACCCGGCTGATTTTTTGTTTTATTGTAGAGATGAGGTCTCGCCAAGTTGCCTGGGCGGGTCTCGAACCCGTGGGCTCAGGCAATCCACTCACCTCAGCCTTCCAAGGCACAGGATTACAGGCTGAGCCACCGTGGAGGAGGACCCGCCCAAAGGCCCCTGGGAGTGACCCGCAGCCCCACCTCCCTCTGGGGCTCTTGGGTCGGGCCCTCCCGGGGCGAGGTGTGCAGGCTGCGCTCCACTCACCCTGGTCAGAGACCACGCTGCCGTCTCGAACCCCAAGGCCTTCACTATCGACATGGGGATCCCGGACCGTAGTTTGCCTAAATAACAAACAGAGTCAGCGATGGGGAGCCGGGTGGGCTGGGCAGCCATGGGCCGGCTCATGTTTCCAGGTGGGGCCCTGCACGCCCACTTTGACTGTCGCCGCTGCCTCCACTCGCACGTCCCCTGGTCCCAGCGCCCGCCAACCTCGTCTCCTGTCCTTGTGCCTCCAGCTCCAGCTTCTGGCTGCGCGCCAGCTGAACCCCTTCCATCCTGTCACACTCCTGCTCAAGAACCGTCAGGGACTCCCATCATCCCCAGCAGAGGCTTCTCTCTATGTTGAGATTTCCCACTCTCATTAAGTAATTTAAATGGCGGGGCCAGTGTAGATTACAGGATCTCCGCACCCCATGACCTGGGGCCGAACCAGAGTGCTCCACCTTCTCTCTGCTTTCTCCCCTAGGACGAGGATGACCCGTCTGCAACAGCAGCGGCTGGGAGGTGCCGAGCACAGGCTGTGCCGGGCCCCCTGCCCTTCGCCAGCACCGTCCCGTAGGTGCCCCGTTTTACAGATGAGAAGCTGAGACTGGGAAGGAGGGGCAGCCGGACCAAGGCCAGGCAGCCAGCAGGAGGGGAAGGGGGCCTGGGCCCAGGTCTGCTGAGGCCCCCTGGGCCTGCTCCCCTCTGCCATCACCCGTGAGGCTGGGCGCTGCCTGGTTTGTCTTTGCAAGTCCAGGCTCTGGCACCAGTGAGGGAGATGGGCTGGGAGGTCGGAGGGGGACAGGCCATTTCCAGCTGGCTGACCGGGAGGGCTTCCGGGGGAGGCAGACGCTGAGCAAGGCTTGAAGGACGGCGGGGAATGGATGGAGTTGCAGGAGAAGCAGTGCAAGGCCCTGGGAGGGGCGAGGGTGGAGGACGCACCGTTCTCATTGGGCAGCAGCACGGAGACAAGGATCTCGGTGATGATGGGCTTCAGAGCTTCAGGCTGCAGGAGGGAGGCATGGTCACCTGGCTGGAAACCTGCACCCTCCCTGTCACCCTCCATGGGCCCAGTTCGTCCCTGTGGCGAGGGCAGCTGGTAGATGTGCTGGGATCCCAGGTCCCCTGCTGGGCAGAGCTCCAGCGTCCTGGTGACCAGACAGGCTGGGTGGGAGGGGCTTGGCTGCCCCGTACCAGGAGGGCGTGTGGGGTGCGTGGGGACGCCCCCTCCCAGGTGCCTGTCCCAGGGCTCCCCGCTCTGTTCCAGCCGAATCTGCCCTGGGGATTTTGTCCTGCATGCTTGTGCTTTGACCTCTGGAGGGAAGCCAGAAGTCCTGGCCTGCAGGTGGAAATCTCCCTGCTTCGGAATATTAGTCAAAACAGTTTTTTGAGTCGGAGTCTCACTCATCGCCCAGACTGGAGTGCCCAGGCGGGTCTCGAACCCGCGGGCTCAGGCAATCCACTCATCTCAGCCTCCCAAAGGCGCGGGATTACAGGCTGAGCCACCGA
>NW_007246415.1:327728-328779 GCF_000164805.1 Carlito syrichta | reverse complement strand
GGCATTCCGGTCTGGGTGACAGAGTGAGACTCCAACTCAAAAAAAAAAAAAAAGGACAAAATGCAAAGACCTAAGCAGCACAGCAGGAGACAGCATGCAGCCAGCTGGCTATCTCCACTCAGACCGCAGGTCAAGATGGGGAGGCCAGCCGGGGGCGGGGGGGACTGTGCGTCTGGGGATTTACTTCCTATCCTGGAACCAAAACCTAACTGAGAGACTGCAAGTGTGTGTCTGTGAGTGTGGTATTTGCTTCGTTTTTTTTTTGTTTTGTTTTTAATCTCGGTCTGTCACCAGGCTGGAGTGCAGTGGCACAATCAAGGGTCACCGCAGCCTCGGCCTCCTGGCTCAGGTGATCCTTCCACCCCAGCCTCCCGAGTAGCCAAGACTTCAGGTGCGTGGCCATCACCTTCAGGTGCTGGCAAATTTTTGATTTTTATACAGACAAGCTCTTGATATATTGCCCAGGCTGGTCTCAAACTTCCGGGCTCAAGCAGTCCTCCGGCCTCAGTCTCCCAAAGTGCTGGAATGACAGGCGTGAGCCAACGCCGCACCCGGCCCAAGTGTGGTATTTGTGTGTGTGTGTGTGTGTGTGTGTGTGTGTGTGTGTGTGTCTGTGTGTGTGTGTGTGTGTCAGTTGTGGCTGACACACTGTGGGTGCTCCTAATGCCAAAGCCAGGAGCTGAGACTTGGTTGGCGGGGCTTCTGCAGGGCCCTTGTTTGAAACAAATCCTGGACAACGTCTCTTTTTAGCGTGGACTGTTCCAGGACATGCCCTGTGCCCTCAGGGACGATCTGTTAATACCTACCTCAAACCAGCCAATTCTCGAATTCATCAGTTGGATCCGATCCGAGCTGCAACCGAAGATGTCTGTGAGAATGCAGTCCCCCTGCAGTCCCACTACCCATCCAGTCATTCATTCAACTACTTATTAGGCCAGGCACGGTGGCTCACACCTGTAATCCCAGCACTGTGGGAGGCTGAGACAGGAGGATCACTTGAGCCCAGGTGTTCGAAACCAGCCTGGGCAACATAGACAGACCTCATAGTTAC
>NW_007246415.1:326712-327708 GCF_000164805.1 Carlito syrichta | reverse complement strand
CCTGGGCAGAGAGACTTCATCTCTACAACAAATCAAAATCAGCCGGGCGTGGTAGCGCATGCCTGTAATTCCGGCTACTCGGAAGGCTGAGGCGGAAGGATAGCCGGAGCCCAGCAGGTCGAGGCTGCGGTGGCCGGGAGTGGCCACTGCACTCTAGTCTGGGCAACGGAGTGAGACTCCAACTCAAAAAAAAAAAAATAAATAAATAAATAAATAAAAATCAACCAGGTGTGGTGGTGCTTGCCTGCAGTCCTAGCTACTCAGGAGGCTGAAGCTGGTGAGCCCAGGAGGTGGAGGCTGTGGTGAGCTGTGATCGTGCCACCGCACTCCATCCTGGGCGACAGAGTGAGAGCCTGACTCAAAAGAAAAACAACAACAAAACCAGCTATTTATTGAGCACGGTGTAGGCTCCGGTGATGTAGCTGTGATCCAGATTAGGTCCTGGCCTCCTGGAGGGTACCCTTGAAGGGTGGGCGTGGGGTGGAAAGAGAAGTCTAGCCGCGGCCCCGAGAGCAGACCATCAGCCCCAGGTGGAAGGACGGCGGGCCGGAGAGCCCAGTCCGCTCAAAGGGGCACCGAGTCCCCGCTCAAGGGATCGTTGCTGTGTAGGAATGTGGGCCAGGGCGGCCAGATAGTCTGACTTTTATGTGTTGCAATGAATGTATGTTATTTATTTATTTAAATTTTCTTTTGTTGGTGGGCGCTCACTCTGCTGCCCAGGTGGAGCGCAGTGGCACAATCAGAGCTCACCACAGCTGCGGCCTCCTGGGCTCAGGTGATCCAGCTCAGCCTTCTGAGGAGCAGGGACTCCAGGTGTGCGCTACCACCCCCAGCTTATCTTAATTTATGTCTTAACAACGCAGCGCTGTGTAGGCTGGTCAGGACATTCCCGGGCCTCACTGTCCCAGGAGGCCCCGGTCTGCAGCCCCTGAACTCCCTCGCGGCCACAGGACAGCGATGGGATGGGAGAGCGGCGGGGACACCAAGGGTACCGGT
>NW_007246415.1:323025-326692 GCF_000164805.1 Carlito syrichta | reverse complement strand
CCGGTGCTGGCGCAGCCACCCCTGCCGCTGCCTGGGAGGCGCCCAGGACGGGCTGCCCATGCCAAGGCGTGGCCCGTGGTCATTCTTGCGGCTAGGTCTGCTGGTCCTGTGGCTGCCACAAAGCCACTTCACGTCCCTCCCCTTCCCTCGGGCAGTCCTGGACAGCGGCCTTCCCCCAGTGCCCATGCGGGGCGTTTGGGAAACCCCTGGTGCTGGTGCAGGGCTGTTCTCCCCTGCAGGGTCTGCACGATGACTCCTGTGCTCACCTGATCCCATTCAAGTTGAGCATCAGCCTGTCACCTTGGGTGTAGAACTGAGACTCCGAGCTGGCTTCCTGCAGTGAGAGAAGCCCAGGCCCGTGCTCTTTGGCGAAAGTGTGGGGTGTGGGGACAGGGTCACAAGGAGGCTCTGGCCAAGCAGCCCTGTCCGAGCATCCCGGCTCTGTGACCTGGGGAGAGGTCTGGCCCGGGGCTCACTTGGCTCGTCTGTCAGAGGGGACAGCCCTTGTGCCGCCCCACTGCACAGATGCCAGGGTGCCCTGCTGCAGGGAGTGGTGACGGGGACGGCAAGGAAGCCAGTGTGCACAGAGCCCACACCGCAGGCTGTGTGTGTTGTCAGAGCTTTCCACGATGCTCTCCGTGGATCTCCCCACCCCGTGAAGGGCTCCTGTCACCACCCCGTTGTGGAGGTGAGGAGAGGCAGGCCAGAGGACTCGGAGGCCTGGGTGGGCGTCAGCCATTGTGATCACTGTCAGACAGGTAGGACCCAGGCGATGCACAGCTTGACCTCTGGGCTGGGGTGACCCTGAGGGCAGCTGCACCCAGGGAGCAAACTTGTTTGGAAGGTCTGGGCATGGTGGCTGTAGCACCCGCCATTGACCGTAGAGGGGCCAGGCTCCCATGGAGTGAGGCTGACCGAGCAGCCCTTTCCTGCTGCTGGGGACGGGTGGTGCTTGGGATTTCTGCCGGTCCAGGAAAGAGGGCGCCATGGTCCTGGGGTCTGTGAGAAAGGTCCTGATGCTGTGTGTGGACAGCCGCACACCTCTGCGGGCACTGTGTCCCGTTCCATTTTTCTGGCCCCACCAGGTGAGCTCAGGCACTGGCACAGGACGCGAGCTCACCCAGCGAGGTGAGCCCCGGGCTGGAGCTGCGGGGGGAAGGGCTGTTCCTCCTGGGACTGTGCCTGGTGCCGTGGCGGGGAGGGGTGCGCGAGGGCTGGTGGGTTTCGAGCCTGCTACCGTGGCAGGGGGAGCCCACCACGGCACACCCGGAAGCGAGGTTGCCAGATTGGAAGGGAAGGATGGGGGTGGCACTGAGCACCTGGATCAAGATGTTTCTGAAGCCAGAGCCTCTGGGCCCTTTTGATCCATGAGCTAAGGCCTGTAGGCCTGTGGGCTGAGTGTCCGCCCAGAGAGCCCTGGAGCCACAGGGTGGAAGCAGGGCCCCGAGCTCCCCTGCCACAACAGTGGTGGAGACGACGCTTGGATGAGAGGGTGGGCGGAGGGTCCCGCCGCCCGTGCCGCAGCCACACTCACGATGCCCAGTGTGAACAGGGGGCGGGAGGCTTTGTCGGTGGGAAATATTTCCAGCACGACCAGTTGGGCCACCTTGGCCCTGCCTTGGCTCAGAAGCAGCTCAGGGGTCTCCTGGGTGGCAATCTTCACGAGCTGGGAGGGCGCCAGCTCGTCCGCAGCCTGGAAGGACATCGGAACCCGCGTCACCGCCCAGGAGCCTCCCCACGGGGGCCCGGTCCCCGCCCTGCCCCCAGCTCTGCCCCCTGCTGTCCCCCTC
Source organism: Carlito syrichta (assembly GCF_000164805.1). Lineage (NCBI taxonomy): Eukaryota > Metazoa > Chordata > Mammalia > Primates > Tarsiidae > Carlito > Carlito syrichta. Next base: position 324,902 of record NW_007246415.1, on the reverse strand, counting down.
TGGCCCGGCCACTCCGTCCTGCAGAGCGTCCTCCCCCCGGCAGCCTGGGCCTTCTGCTCCCCTGTCTGGGATGCCCTTCCCTCCAGGGAAGCCTCCCTGAGGCTCCAGACTGTCAGGTGCTCGCAATGTGCTCTCAGCCCTGGGGCCAGTGCTTTGGGACTGCACCTCAGCGAGAATGCCACCCGGGCGAGTATCTGACTCGGTCAAACGGGCCTGCCAGCCTGGGACCGTGTGAGGAGTGGGCCTGCCTCAGTCCCGCGCGGGCGGACGGGCAGTCCCACATCGAGTCTGCTCCCTGTTGTGGGCACCCAGCCCACAGCAAGCTGCCTAACGCCGCCGGGGGCAGACGGACCAACCTTCTCCTGGATCCCCTTGAGGCTCAACTTCAGCAAACGGGCCAGCTCGGGCAGCTGAGGGCAAGAGGATGAGGCCAGAGGAGGTCAGCAGGGGGGCTGCAGGGCCGTCTCCTGCTCCCAACTGCGGGATGAAGGTTCTCCAGGACCCAGGAAAGCCGGTGGGCCTGGTGCTACAGTCAAATCGTGGCGCTTATCTGCTGCTCCACGTTGACAAGGATTCCGAGGTTGTGCGGCACCCAGACTCGCAGGGAGAGGCCCTGATCCACTAGTGATGCCTGCCGCAGGTCTCCTAGTGGTGGGCAACGGCACGCGCGCCATCCCGGCACTGCTCCGGATCTAAGATATTTATCATCCCTGGACTGCTCGGGACCTAAGACGCCCCTGGCTCCCCCAGACTGACTGGGAAGAGGGAAGAGGGCAGAACTAGGGCTGGGGCTGGATGTTGCTGGGAGGATCTCGGCTTTGGAGTCAGAGGCACGGTGTGTTAGGGGAGAGACCGGGCTCTTTGTTACTGGAGAGACTTCACTCGAACCTGGCGGGGGATCCTTGCTTCAGAGCCCTGGGGCCCCTTTGGGTCCAGAAAATTCCCATGATCCAGCACAAGCGGCCCCATCCTCTGTCCATGCCAAGGCTTACCACGTAGTCCAACAAGACTGTGAATTCTTCTGGAGGGAGCATGGCAGCCACCGCAGCATTTACCACATCCTGCCTCACAGTGAGGCTGAATGGGGCACTGTCCAGGGGGGGCTTCGTCAGGAAAGCTGAAGAGTTATTGAACCACTTGGTCACCTTTCCCTGTGAGTCCACCAGCTTGGCCTAAGGAGAGGCAGAGCAGGGAGTAGACTGAGAATTTTAACTCTGCACCTTCCCAGTAACAACCGAGGAGGAGATGACACCATTCAGCCTGTTTCCCTTTTTTGCACTTGTTGCCAGGAAGCTCAGCCGAGAGTTCAGGTGCCTGCTCCACCCACGACCCTCAGAAAATCTCTGATTTTTGTTTTTAATCTAGGTATCTTATTTTTAAACTTATGCTTCAACTTCTTAGATACCTCAGACCCTTTGGATGAAAGAAAAATTCAAAACCGCAGCAAAGTGGATGAAATGTTTCGATGCTGCAGTTTTCCAAGGGGCCCTGGGATTCATGCCGCTAGCGGGTCTGGCTTCTCAGGGTCCAGCTCCGGCAGGGGTGTGCGGCTTCACATTTTCTACACAGCTGCAGGTCTGGCACTCCGCACCAGCCAGGCACTGTGAGGTCTCCTTTCGTCGCCTCAGTGACCATTGTTATTTACATTTTGCAGGTCACGAAACGGAAGCACCGAGAGGTGAAGGCACTGCCCGGAGTCACACCGCCAGGGAGCTGTGGAGCTGGGAGCGGGACTGGGGCCTGTGTGGTTCTCGGTGACACGTGTCGTCTCGGGCTCTGGCGTCAGGGTCCCCGGAGGCCGGGCCGAGGGAGGGGCCGAGGCCCCGGTTCCCAGCCTCGGGGGGCGGGCGGGCAGGTCGAGGCGGCGTCCTGGGCGG
>NW_007246415.1:320267-322139 GCF_000164805.1 Carlito syrichta | reverse complement strand
CCAGGAGACGTGTGGAAGTTTTTGGAGGCCTCTTTAGCTGCCACAACGTGGGGAGATGAGGTTGTTCCCGGCGTCTAGTGGACAGAGGCCAGGACAGCTAGCTCCCAACAAAGAATGATCTGGTCCAAAATGCCAGTGGTGCCAAGGCTGAGAACCCTGGCGTGACCTAACCCCGGCCTTGGCCGTTCTGCTCAGGGAGGAGGGTCCACATTGGACTTACTGTCCGTAAGACCCAAAAGCCTTGTTCTTTTCTGCCCTGAAGTAGCCCATTTCAGCTCTGTGACCCAGGCCGGAGGGCAGTGGCACAGTCATGGCTCACCACAGCCTCGAACTTTTGGGCTTCAGCCTCCCGAGTGGCTGACAGGTGAGCACCACAGCACTCGGCTGCTCTTTAAATTTTTTGTAGAGACGAGGTCTCAGACTCCTGGCCTCAGTCCTCCCATCTCAGCCTCCCCAAGCATTTGGGTTACAGGAATAAGCGACCATGTCCGGCCAACAAGTCTTATTCCAAGAAACGGGAGCTACTTGGCGAAGCGCTCTGGCCCACTGTTGTGAGTACATTTTGGAATTTTCGGTGAAAATCACTGGTCAGTATGGATGATTCAACCCAGAAAGCTGTGGTTCACCTGTGACACATGGGGCCATGTAAAGTGAGATTCCCTGCATTTACTAACTCAGAAAACCCCCAGTGGGACCTGGAGGTGGCACAGTCCGGGTGGTGTGGTAAGTGGCATGTGGGAACCAGCTGTGCTGGTTTTCAAGAACCAAAGGCTAAAAATACAGGTGTTTCCGAGCTGGGTGCTAAACTCAGACATCGTTCAAAATTAAATGCATAAACTACAATAAAAGACATTAACAGCGAGTATACTAAGACCCAAACCTCGCCACCCTTAAGGGCTGTGCTGTGTTTTACGCCCGTCTGCGGCTCCTGAGGCCGTGTGCTGTCTGCCGGGGGAATGCTGGCAACGGGACACCTGTACCTCTCCCCAGCTCTGTTCAGGGGCATCACACCCAGCCTCCAGGTGGCCCAAGAGAGTATTCACACCGGGGGACTCAGCGAAAGCTGCAAGGCAGGCCCAGCCTCCAGAGGCACCTGTTAACGCCTCGCTATTCAAGACCTTCCAGTTGACTCTTGGCAGTCCTGATGCCTCGACCTCAGCCCCCTGCCTGGGCCGGGGCCCCTCCATGGCTCCTGGCTTTGCTGGAAGAGTCATCAGTCTGGAGGCATCCCACCCAGGAGACTGCCCTTCACACCAGCTTGCAGTTCCACCCGGCCCCACGGGGGACGCCATCCTTAAGGCTGGAGCGGTGCGGGTCACTCACCTGGCTCTTCACCAGCTTGGGCAGGGCTGGCGCCAGGAGGCTCATGACCTTGTCGGCTAAGGAGTTGACCAGGAAGGAGACACTTCAGAGAAGAGGGCGGGAGAGAGATTGGACAGGGTCAGAGCTGACCGCCGCTGCCCGTGTTGCAGAGAGGAGCCTGAGTCAGAGGAGACTGGACCTGGCCAAGGCCCCATGGCCTGTTAGAGGTAGGGCTGGGGTGCAGGGCTCGGGGCACAGGCCTGGGTTTCGCTGGACACTGGGGTGATGAGCGCCAGCAGCTCTCCCCCCCTTCTGCGTTTCCCGAGAGCTTTCTGGCTCTGCCTGTCTGACGGGGTCATCGCCTGCACTTCACGGATGAGAAAGGGGAGATGCGGGAGGCACCTGCCCAGCGTCCCCCAGGTGGTGACAAGAGGGGCGGTCTCCTGTCACCAGGCCTGAGTTTTTGGGTTTATTTATTTATTTGAGTCGGAGTCTCACTCTGTCACTCAGGCTGGAGTGCAGTGGCCGCTCCCGGCCACTGCAGCCTCGACCTGCTGGGCTCCGGCAATC
>NW_007246415.1:319636-320247 GCF_000164805.1 Carlito syrichta | reverse complement strand
GGAGGCCGCCTCTGTCGTCGAGGAAGAGGCGGGAGAGCCGGCCGCGCACCTACCCCTCACCAGCCGCAGGAGGTCTGCATACATGTCGTTGAAGGCTGTCGTGATCACGGGACACAGCTACAGAGAGTGCGGGCGGGGCCGTCAGGAGGGACCAGGGGGCCACCCGGCGGCGGCCATGCCCTGCCCACCCGGCCAGAGTCCCGGGGGCGCACCTGCCGCCAGCTGGTATCATCCGTGGGGCTGAGGACTCCCGGGGGTGTCCGCCCTCCCAGCCATCTCTGTGCTCAGCGTCCCCCGGCCCCGGGGCCACCTGAGCCGTTTGCCCTGTGCCAGCCAACCACCCTCTCACCCAGGCTCCATAAGAGTGAGACGGAGAATTTACTCGTTCAGTCAACAAGTGGTTGCTGAGTTCCTTCTGCACACCAGACTCTAGTACAGAGGCTGGCGAGACAGACCCTGGTGACCCCGAACGGGTTTGTGCCCTTTGTGGCTTCCAGCTCCCATGCACCCCTTTGCCTGCTGAGCAGTTCTCATCCTAAGGTTGCCCGCAGTCCTCAGTGAGGGACTTGTCCCCCAGGAGACGTGTGGAAGTTTTTGGAGGCCTCTTTAGC
>NW_007246415.1:294184-319616 GCF_000164805.1 Carlito syrichta | reverse complement strand
CTGCAGCCTCGACCTGCTGGGCTCCGGCAATCCTTCCCCCTCAGCCTTCCAAGTAGCTGGGACTACAGGCGCACGCCACTACACCTGGCTAATTTTATTTACTGTAGAGACGAGGTCTTGCCAAGTTGCCTGGGCTAATCTTGAACCCCGGGGCTCAGTCCTCTCGCCTCCACCTCCCGATGCGCTGGGATGACAGGCGTGAGCCGCTGCTCCAGGCTCAAGCCGGAATTTGACCCACTGCCTGCCCACACCCGCCAGGGTGGCTCAAGGGGCCCCTCTCCACCTTCACACGCTTGCCCCTGCTTCCGGGCCATGCTGGAGTCCTGGCTTACGACTGCTGCCTACAGTATCCTGCGCTTTCTTTGGCACCGCTGATTCCCTGGGCGAGCCCAGAGCGGGGAGGATGGCCTCCACCCCCTCGAGGCCCGGGCCTCCCGTGGGTGGAGGCTGCCCACGTTGCTCACCTGTGCAGCAGGCTGATGCGCAGGCCCCCGTGGCTCGTGGAGCAGGCCCGGAGGCTCAGGTGGGCGGCGCCTCTCGCACCGGTGTCCATGCTGATGGTGGCCTGCACCTCAGTCTCCATGTGTAACTCCACGATGGTCTTGACCAGGGGCCTGCGGGGGGCCTGACTGAGTGTCCTCCACACCCTGGCTGGAGCTCACCTGCCGTCTGTCTGCCTCCGCCCTCCCCTCAGCTTCCTCTGCTGGCTTCTCATCTTGCCAACTTCTCTACCCCAGCAAGTCCCAGGCTTACTCTGGGGACCCCTCCTGCTTAAACCCGTTCCCACTCCGATGCCCTGTGGGCTTCTCGAGTGCAGCACGAACAACACGGTCCCAGATCATACCCCATGGCCGTCCCCGTCCTGGGAACAGACCACTCCATCCTGCCAGATGTGCCACCAAAGCCTTGTGTTACACTCACCCCTGTCTCTGTCTCTCCCACACACCCACGCTCCACTCACCAGGAAGCCCCACCGTCTTTCCCTGCCTCCACATTTCCAGATCCAACCACTTCTCAACACCTCCCTGCTCCAAACCCTGGTCTGAGCCATGACTGTGTCCTCCCGAATCGTCCAGAGCTCCTGGATGGCCTTCCTGCCTCCACTCTTGTCCCAGACAGCCTATTTTCCCTACAGCAGCCAGAGGGACTCTTTAGAAATGTCAAGCCAAGTCACATCCTTCCTCTGCCCAGAACTCTCCTGGCTCGCGTCTCACTCAGCAAAAGCCAGACCAGTTTTACCCACACGGCCTTGCAGTCTGGCCTCGGCTGCCTGCCGGCCTTGTCCCCTCCCTCCCTCCCTCCCTCCCGCTCCCTTCCCTCTCTCTACCGTACTTGGAACAAGGCAGGTGCACTCCTGCCTCAGGGCCTTAGCACTTGCCCTTCTTCCTGCCCAAGACTCTCTTCCAGAGGCCTACATGGGGGGAACGGGGAAGCAGACAGACACCACAAGGCCCACTGCACCGGACTGCAGGGACACTCACGTGTTGAGTCCGGCCACCATGTCCAGGGGGATCTTGACCTCCAGCTCCTGGTTGTGGGCCGAGGGCTGCACTTGCAGCTGGAGGATGTTAGCTGAGGTGACCTTCAGCCTGGGTGGGGGTCAGAAGAGATGGAGTCATGCCTCACCTCGGCTGAGCTTCACTCCCAAGCCCACTGCCCCGGTGGCTGGTGTGCAGCTGGACCCCAGCCCTGCACACTGACCCCCGTCCGGCACGCCCGGCCTTCGCCCCGCCCCCACCCCCCAGCCAGCAGCACCGACGTTTCCTTCCTGTTGGGTGACGAGTCCAGCTCCTTGGGCTGATGCGTGAGCCCCTCCGTACCCTGGCCCTGCTGACTCCTTGCCTTGAGGTCTGGGCTCCAGCTTTTGACGGACTCCCCCTGTATACCTTGGCCCAGGCCGGCTCCTCCCCCCGGAAGGCTGCATCTCTCTCTCGTGTCTCCTGGTGGGCCCTGAGACATCGGCTCAACAGTCACCTCCTCCTCCGAGCATCACCTCGCCTTCCCCGCCCCCAGATGTCCTTCCTTTGGGGTGGCCACATTGGGCCTCCCGGTCCCTGTCTCCTGGTCTCATCAGCCAGGCGGGGGCTTCTTGAGGGAGGAGCTGGGGAGATCCATTCTCCGTGGGCCGGCATGACCTGGTGTTTGCGGATCAACGGACGGAGAGTGCCAGTGTGCCTGGGCAGGGGTGGGGCAGAGCCAGCTCTCGGGGCGGTCCTCCCTGCTCACCAGACGATGTGCCTCAGGACAGTGTTCACGAGGCTGCCCAGAATCGGGATGCCCCCGGTCGGCGCGTCCCGAATGGCGCTGAGCAGCGGCAGCTGCTGGAGGATGGTGGTGGCTCCCGCGTCCCTCAGCTCCTGGGACAGCTCTGGCGACAGATCCCGGGATTAGGAACCGGGCAGGGGCAAGAGGAAGACTTGGGGGGCCTCCAGGCTGGGGGGGGGGCGTCACTTAGGGCCTCCCCGACTGTGCCAAGACGAGGGTGGGGCCTCTCCACCGTGTGGGTGTGGCCTCGAGGAGTGAGGCTGGGACTGCTCACCTCCAAGCACCGCCAGCCTCTACTGGGAGCATCGTGACCTGGGCACCCACAGGCCCTGTCTGGGGCTGTTCTGCTGCCGAGCCCGTTGTGGACTGATCTCTGGCACCCACACCCCGTGGGCCTGTGGTCCAGAGAGCCTCGGTGCCAAACAGAGGCCGGAGGGCCAGGACAGAGGCACCTGCTTGGCCCTGTACTGGCAGCCCAGTCCGTCCGGTTCATGTGCAGAGCAGGCTCAAGGTGTCGGGGAGCTGCTGTCCAGGGCCGCCCCCAGCTGACGACTGGTGAGAGCGGGCGGGGGACCCCTGGCTCCCTCGCCCTCTGGCAGGGGCCCTCACTGTGCCCAGGGTTCTTGCTGCCTCCCGGCCGCAACCCGCCTCCGTTGCCTGCTGTGACGGGCCGGGCCCTGCAGAGACTCCCTGTCAGCCGGCACAGTGTCAAGCCTGGCGGTAGAGGCTCTGGAGGGCCAGAAGGAAGGGGCTTCCCCGCAGGGTCCTGGTGTGGCCTCTCTCGAGGCTCCCGTGGAGTCCCCGCCTGTGGCTTTGGGCCGTGAGTTGCAGCCCTGAGAGTGGGCTCTGCAGGCCTCCGGGGGCTTCCGGGAGTTCTCCAGATGGCTTCCCAGTGAGCCAGCCAGTCCCCTTCCTCCAGACGCTGTGGCTTTCTGGAGGTGGTCCTCTGTCCACCAGCCTCAGTTTACCAACTGGGGGCCAACCTGGTGAACTTCTTCACGTGGGGGGCTTCAGCCACGCCCCATCAGTGAGGCCTGAGGACTCTGTACCTCTGAGCTGGTGATGTCTGTGGCCCCTCTGTCCCAGGGTACCCTTCAGAGTCCTCTTTTCCCTCTGGGCCAGCTCCTTGGTCCTCTGTCCCTGGCAATAATTCTTTATTAAACGCACCTGTTGGGATGACCGTGAGGTCTGTCTCCTAACTGGCCCCAACCGGTGCAGTTGCCTGGTGGGCGGGCACTCCAGTCCCCACAGTGGGAGGTGGCTTGCAAATGTGCCTTTATGGCTGCCCTCCTTCCTGACACGCCTTCCACCTTCCTGCCACCTCCACAGTCAGCCAGGGGCAGCCGATGCCTTAACTCACATCCTGTTCTGAGAATCTTTTTTTTTTTTTTTTTTGAGTTGGAGTCTCACTCGGTCACCCAGACTGGAGTGCAGTGGCCGCTCCCGGCCACCACAGCCTCGACCTGCTGGGCTCCGGTGATCCTTCCTCCTCAGCCTTCTGAGTAGCTGGAAGTACAGGCGTGCACTACTATGCCTGGCTGATTTTTTTTTTGATTTATTGTAGAGATGAGTTCTCGCCAAGTTGCCCAGGTGGGTCTCGAACCTGCGGGCTCAGGCAGTCCACTCACCTCAGCTTCCCAAAGGCGTGGGATTACAGGCTGAGCCACCGAGCCCAGCTTGCTCCGAGAATCTTAACCCTGATGGCTCCCCCACCCCGGGCTCCTTCTGGCTGAAACCCTACGTCCCTGAGCTTCCGCATGTGGGTCCGGGCACCTCGCCTCCCCCGTCTCTCCTCCTGGAGCTCCCCGCTCCTGTCTGGCTACAGATCCCGCGGGTCCCACAAGCCTTGGCCCTGTCCCTGGCCAGTTACACTGAGTGCAGAGGCCTGGTCCTCCATGCACTTGGAGGCCCCCAGAGCCAATGGGCGAGCCTTCTCTCAGGCCATGGCACCTGAGAGCACTGCTTCTCCCTCGGAGTGACTTTTGTCCCCTAGGAGATGCACAGCAATGTCATGGCTGGGCCGAGGACGCGGTTCACATCCTATAATGCTCAGGACAACCCCTGGGATAAAGGGTTGTTTGACCCGTTACCTCAGAATGCCAGGGCTGAGACCCCGGTCACGGTACTCACAAAGCTCCTGCCCACTCCAGCCCATTGGTGTCCCAGCAGCCCAGTGTGGGAGGCCGAGAAGGAAGCCGAAGCCTGGGGACTGGCCCGGGGGCGCAGGACTGGAGAGGGACAACAGGCTGCTGGCCTTCCTGCCAAGGGCCTCTGCCCTGTGGAGGAGGCGCACTGGGTCTCGTCTCACTCGGGCGCTCGGGTGGTGGGATTCCAGACCGGGGCAGCAGCTCAGCAGGGGCACTGTCCACATGTGGCCACACCCCTTCTGCAGGACACGGGGACTCACGGTGGGCTTTTGGGATGGTGGGGTCTAAGAGGAAGGAGGTCGTGGACTCGTGGGACCGTGGACGCTCCCAGCCCTCATAGCTCCTCCATTCGTGGCTTGCTGATTCCTGGGGTCTGGACCATGTCTTGCATGCCCCGGCGAGGAGCCCCCACCTGGAGGCTGCCCCACTGGCCCCCTCACCTTCTGGGGGTGAGGCCAGGAACCAGACTTACTTTCTTTGATGACTTCTGGGCCAAGGCTGAGAACCACGGCTGGGCTGAAGGTGGCTCGGACCAAGGTGGCTGCCAGCAAACCACCGAGGAGGAGGAAGGGCCACGGGCCGGCCATCTTCCCGGGTTTCAGTGAGCAGCAGGTGGTAGAGCCTGGGGTGAGCACAGAGGACCCTGCTAGGCAGGCAAGAGGCCAAGGGCAGCCCCCAGTGCCTGGGCACTGGGGCACGGCCTCTGAGAGAGGCGTTCAGTGTAGTGATAACTGCCACGGCTGGCTGTGTGACCTCAATCAGTGTAACCTCTGTGTCTCCGTTTTCTCGTCTGACAAACGGGCGCAACAACACTGACTTCACAGAGTTGAGAAGACTGACTGGATTGCTGTGTCTTTCACATGACCATGTGTCTTTCACATGGTCAGCACTTGGAAGAGATCTGCTATTTTTCTTGGAGAAAACCTACCCACGATGCTCAGGACAAACTCCTCCACTCTTGCTTCCCCCAACCCAAAGCACTCCTGGTCCACGCTCCGCTGACCACATCTCCTGCTTTTCTCTTCTTGCTCTAGCAAAGCCCGCGCTGCCCCCGTTCCCAGATCTGCTCTGTTCTCTCCTGCGACTGCGCTGGGCCCTTACTCTTCCGGTTTCCTGGAGGGTTTTCTCCTCCGGATCTCCCTGCCAAGCTCCCAGTCATCCTTTAAAACCCTGCCCAGGTTTTCATCTTCTCAGTAAAGTTTTCCCTCTCCTGCAGCCAGGGACCCAGGCCCACCCTTGGAGGAACATTGCCTTGGGGCCAGGACTGGCAGGCTGGAGGCAGGAGGAGAATTCAGGTAGGACTCAAAGTTGTGAGAAGCTGCCCACCTCTTCCAGGCTAAGCGGCTGGGGGGGATGGGTAGCTTCTTGGAAACAGGACACGATAGGGAGACAGAGATGGAGGGAGGGAGAGGGAGAGAGGAAGAAAGAAGGAGGGAGAGAGGGAGAAAGAAGGCAAGAGGCAGAAAGGAAGAGGGAGGGAGGGAGAGGGAAAAGGGAGAGAGAGGGAAGGGGAGGGAGGGAGAGAGGATGGGGCACTCAGAGGAGGACAGGAAGGAGGAAGGGAGACCCATGGCATGCCTGGGAGGGAACTTGAGTGTCCAGCCCTCCCTGAGGCAAGCATCCGCACCTGTCGCCCAGGCCGGACTCTGGCTCACACCCTGGCTCTGCCTTTAACACCGTCAGCTGGAGGGAAGAGAGCCTGCCTCAGAGGCCGAGGCCTTGCCTGGCTCATCTGGTCGCCACGGGCATTTTTATGTGGCATGGGATGACACATGTCTCCTGCAGTCTGGGCCCTCACACTAAGGGTCTGCACTCGCCTTCCTGACTAGGCAGGGGGCTCCCAGGGTGCTGGGCCCGCCTGGCCCAGCACAGCCCGGCACTGGCATCCAGCGTGCAGCATGTGGTTTTTCAGAAGGGGTATGTGGGCCCGAGAGCCCTGGGGGAGTTAGACACTGAGCCGGGGTGGAGAGGCCTGAGGTTGCGGGGGCATTGTGGGCTCCCACAGGCCTGCTCGGCACCTGTTCTGTGACCCTGGGCACGGGACTCCCTCTTGGAGCCTCCATTTCATCATCTGAAAATGGGGTGATGATGGTGCTCATGTCACTGGGTTGTCTGAGCTTGAATGAGACCATCTGTTGGCAGCCTGGCCCGACACAGCGTCCGGAACGTACTGCGACTGCCATGATTATGACAGTTGCCGTCACTGACACTGGGGTCAGAAGGCTACACGCTGCAGTCACAGCCAGTCCAGGGTGACACCGCAGCCTGCTCTTCCGCCAGCTCCATAGTGGTTTTCTCCAGACGCCTTGGCCGGCGTGTCCCCCACCATCTCTCCACACTGGTCCTTCTTCTGATCAGAGGAGCCAGGAGCCCCCCAAGGAGAGCACTTCTCCCCCCAAATTCATGGGCCATGCACCCACCACAGGACTCTCCCCTCCTCCTCTGCCCAGCCCCCTTCTGCTGAGCTTTGCAGCCAACATGTCACCTCTTCCAGGAGGTCTTCTCTACCCCCCACTTCCCTGTCCCGGGCCTTCCGTGAGCATAGCACGCACCACAGGAGCCCACACCGGGAGCTGCCTGAGAGCACGAGGCTGTGCGTGAAGCTTCCTCATCCTGGCATCACCGGCACAGCAGGGCATGGAGCAAGCATGTGTGCAGGTGGGCTCCAGTCTCCGGGATGAGGTCAGGAGAAGACTCCGCCAGTCCCTTCATTACCGCTCTTAGCTCTTCTGGCAAGGGGGCTGGGCTGCCCCTCTCTAGGCCTGGCCCTGCCCCTCGGCAGTCCCGGCTCCCCGAGGGCTCTTACCCTGTGCTCCCCGAGAGCATCCCTGTGCTCCTGACCTGGCCTCAGCAGCCCCGTTCCACAGCCCAGGCTTTGGGCACCTTCCTGGCACTTTTACCTGGGCACGCTGAGTCCTCGGCTGGCTCCACTGCCTCCCAGGCGGCGAGTCTGGAAGCCCAGCCTTATATCCTGCACACTCGACTGGGCAGCCACCCTTGCTTCGAGGCCTGGGGTGGGGGGAGGTGGGACCGGGGGCAAGGCCTCCAAGGCAAATATTTGCAGCTCCTGGTGAACCATGGCCCTGCCCAGAGGCACCCTTGGGATTCCTGCTTCCTGAGGCCTGGGGCAAGGAGGTCCAGGCTGGCAGGAGGGGCGGGTGGAGAGCAGGGCGCTGGCAGGGGCTGACCAGGCTGTGGGAGTTGCTCCCACAGGACAACAGTGAGCACAGCAGTGGTGACCATGAGTGAGTGCCTGTGACGGGAAGGTGCCACCCAGGCTCACACCAGCCGGCCGGTGGGGCCTCGTGGCCCCCAGGGTCAGCATTGCCATCCCAACTTCACCAAAGAGGAGCCAACTGCACACAGTCAGCAAAGACAGAGCCAGAACTCTGACTTTAAACCCACTTGGGAGGACTCCACCGCTTGGCGGCACAAGGGGTATCATGGGACAGACTGGGTTCAAGTCCTGGCTCCACCATTTCCATGCAGTGTGACTCGGGAACATTCTAGAACCTCTCTGAGCCTCAGTTTTTCATCTGCGAGATGGGACTACTGATGGCACCTACCTCCTCAGGGGCTGAGCAGACACAATGCCAATGGCCTGGAGCACGGGCCCTGGCAGAGGACCAGTCCTCAGTGAGTGAGTGGTTGCTGCTACTGTTGCTGCTACCGCTCGTGACAGGGTGAGCCTTTGTAGAGAGTTACAGAAATTCTTAGTCCAGATCAGGAACTTGGGAAAGGAAGCACTCGTCTTGCCCGCTGCATTCCCAAAGGCGTCCAAGGACACACATCGCCCTTAGCTAAACCACCAAAGAGTGGGCTTGAATCCCATTTGCCCCTCTGCTGTGTGTCCCTGGGCCCCAGTGGCCTCCCCTGCAGGACAGGGATAACAGCAGCACTTCCTCACAGGCTGCTGAGAGCTGGGCCGGAAGCCTGCCCGCAGGACACCACCAGTGGGCGCCCCGCTCTCCCTGTGCGTACCTTAGGGATGTCTGTCAGCAAACACCTGTGGGCGAGACAGCAAGGCATGACCGTGAGCCCAGGGAACAGCAAACGGCCCGCAGGACCCTGTCAGCCTGCACCGTCCCCTGAAGGGGTCTCTGCAGCCCCGATTCCCAGAGGGCATGACACTCAGGTAGACTGCATGGCTAGATTTGAGTTGGGATTCGTGCCTCGTCGTCACACACTTTTGACAACCACGCTGTCCTTCCAGTGAGTCCGGGCCAGTGCTGGGGGTGGTGGTGACGCAGGCATGGCCTTCTGGCATTACCTGGGGAGTTAGCCTTGCGGCCTGACTCTGGCCCAGAAGCATGGGGTTAGGTTGGCTGAGAGCTGGGTGGCCATTGCTGACTCGTCTCCATCTGCAGGGGACAGAGAGGGGCAGCGAGTGTCCGGAGGTCACAGTGTGTGGCCAGGCCCTGGCTGGTCTCCTCTTCCTGATTTTTGCCAAGAGGAACAGGGTGAAGAGCATCTGCCCTCCTGCCATGTGTGCAAAGGTGCCAAAGGCCCCAGCCACCCAGCAATGAGAGGCCTTGGGGGCTAGGAGGACTCCCGGCAGGTCTGCCAGCCCTCAGGCACAGTGCCAGTGAGCAGTGCCCTTCCTTGGCTCCCCCAGCTGTGCTTGCTACTTGTGGACAATGCCCCTCTGTGTGGTGCCAGAGCCAGAGCCAGGACAGGCCCATGCATCTCCTGCTTCCTGCCATGTGCTGGGTCAGCGAGCTGGGTGGGCCTGGTAGGTTCACATGCCAGAGCTCATGCGCCCTGGAACCCACACACTCTGGAGCACACATACCCCATGCCTGCCCCTAGCGCTGCTCAGCTCTCCTCGGTCTGCGAGGGCCTCCTGGCCTGAGCCTGTCCTCCTGCCAGCTACCGGTCCTGGGAGGTGCTGTGTCCTCTTCCTGGCCCTCCTCCTCCCCACTGCTCCTCTCTCCTCCCAGGCCTGCAGCAGGGCCCTTGCATGTGCTGAGCCCTCTCCCAGGAGTACTCTGCTTCCAGCTCTTTGTGTGGCTTCTTCTTACCCTCAGCTGTCCACTTCTGTGTCACCTCATCGGAAAGGCTTTTCCCGGCCCCTGGTGGAGTAGGCCTCTTTCTGCTGTGCACTGATGGGCGTCGTCACCGGCATTTACTGGCCCCAGATCTGAAAACACAAGTGTGGTTTCAGGAACCGCTCCACACACCAGCAAGAGGATCAGACCAATGACTTGGCACCACTCTCGGGTCCCTCGTGCAGGAGCCCTGACCCAGCTCAGGGCAGTAAAGGTGGAGAGGGAGAGGAAGACCTGCCAAAGCTTTTCTTGGGGGCAGCTGTGGTCCCTCCTCCCGCTCTCCCGGGGCTAGGGACAGGAAGTGCTTGCTCCTTAGCGCAGGCCTAGCTGGAGGGGATTTTCAGGGACCATTTGGGTCCCCTCTCTCAGCTGAAGCCACAGTGGGCAAAGTCTCGGGGCCAGAGCGTGTGTGTTTTCCCAGGGTGTGGACCCTGCGAAGGAGAGCTTGGCTTGGGGCTGGGCCAAGTCTTTCCCAGGGTCACGGTCTGGAGAGGCAAGGGCAGGGTACTGGGACCACGGCTGGGGGGCGGCTGGGCTGTGCAGGCAGCCCGTGTGGAGGCGCCGCTGCGGGTGGCTGCAGGACACTGCCTCAAAGTGCCCAGAAGACTCAGCTCTAAATGTCTTCTGGCAACAGCCTGTCTCCGCTTCAGCTTTATCCCTGGGTGGAGCCAGAGAGAGAGGAAAGAGGGGGATGTGGGGAGAGAACACCAGTGCCCCCCCCCCACCAAGTGGGTCAGTGGAAACCTTGGTGAGGTTGGGGAGGGCGTTCGTCAAAGCTGGGCCCTCAGGCACAACAAGCAACAGAGTGGGAAAGATGAGCCCGTCCCACGGATCACCAAACCAAGGCCCAGAGAGAGGAAAACAGGAGTGTCACACCCGCTTTTCCAGGTGAAGTAGGGGCTTGGCAAAGGAAAGTGACTTGCCCGAGGTTCCACACCTACCAAGCGGGGCCAGGGTTTGGGCTGTCTGACTTGAGAGTTCATGCCCGGCCCTGCTGTCCCAACCTGCCGTTCTTCTCCACCTGGGAGGAGGGTGGTCATGTGGGAAACCAGAAAGGGTTTCTGAAGTCACTACAGAGCTGGGCAGCTGGAGACCCTGAGCCCTTGCCAACGGTTTCTGGCCTAAAGAAACAAGGAAAGCAGGAATTCAGGTCATCCCCAACAGTCTCAGGACCTCAAGTTAGAAATGCTCTCTGTGAGTAGAAACATCTTACGAGTGCGTGAGACGGTAATGGCTGCTGACACTCTCAGGGGTCTCCACAGGGAGAGTGGTGACTGCCTAGTAGATGTCTGCCATGAGCGGACATGCATCCTTGCCGTATCCTCTGGGTCCTTGTTGAAGATCACAGGTTCTCTTGTCAAGTATTGGAGAGGTAACAGAGTGGGGAGAAAAATCTAGATGACGTGGAGGGTGCCGCCACCTTTGGGTGGGCTTTAGACACGTCAGTTCTTATCTCAGGGCTCAGTCTCCCCAGCTGTAAAGTGAGGATGTGGGCTCTGTGAGGCTACTGGCCAGGCTGGTCCCAGTGACCTTGCTTATTACAGAGGGGGCTCAGCAAACACGCAGTGAGTACAGAGTTGTTCCCAGGAAGGCTCATGCCCACGACCCATAGTGTGTGTAGGTTCTGCCGAGAGCATTGCCCGGTGTTTTGGACGAAGAGAACTGTTAGGATGCTTGCTGCCGTGTCACTTACGATAGCCCTAAAGTGGACTTCATGTCCTGCAACAGGGGGTTTACTCAATGAATTGTGGGCCACCAGGCAGCCATCACAAGCCCGTGTAGACAAGCCAATGGGTGCAAGCGAGAAGGGAAAGAGTTCCTCCTGTGTCTAAATTAAACTTTTTTTTCACCTAGAAAAAATGCCGGAAGGAAATGCACCAAGGATGCTTGTTTCTGGTGATGTGATCACAGGCGATTTTTACCTCTTTTTGGTGTTTTTTAGAATTAAAAAATTTTTACCCTAAAGGCATTTTTTGATCCGCAGACAACTCCACTAAGTGGCTTGAAAATGAGAAAAGCTAGGGCAGAGGGCAACAGAGTGGAGGAAGCCTCGCCCTTCCCAGCGCCCAGCCTACAGCCCCTCCACCTTGGGTTTCCGGGGAGGCATTGCAACGCCATTGCTGACGGCAGCCACAAAAGCCGTCACACCAGTCCCGGAATCCCGGGAAGGAAACGAAGAAATATGCCTGGAACCTCACAGGCGTGTAATCTCTTTTGTGGGACAGGGATCGATTCCATTCAATGCAAGCGGAACTTGGCTAAGCCCAGTTCTGCGTGGGAGGCCAGGGGAAGGCCCCTGCCCTGTGGGGCACACTGTCCAGTCCAGTTGCTGGCGTGTGCTGAGTGACCCAGCAGAGGTCGGTGGCCTAGGCAGGGCTTCCAGCCGCATGGGCAGGTGCGTGTGGGCCGAGTGTGCTGAGACCAGGACGCAGGCGAGGCTCACCGCACTCATGGCAGGGTGCCGAGGCCAAGTGTGGGAAGGGCTGGGGGGAGGCCGGTGCAGGGATTGTCATTAGGGCCACACCAGTGGTGCAAGTGCCAGAGTGTGGACAGGCCGGGCTGACAGTTGGTGCAGGCCAAGTGTGTCCAATGGCGTGATACACAGGTGGCCTGGTCACACAGGTGACACACAGGTGACACACAGGTGGCCCGCCTTGTGTGTGATGATCACACACAGCTCAGTTGACCTGGAAGGGACCCTCTGCCTGACTGGAGAAGTCTTTAAGGACAGGTGACATTTAGCCTGGACTCGAGGGACGGGGCCAGGTTAGGAGGGAGGTCAGGGCCTTGTAGGGGTGAGGCCGGAGGGCGGGCTTCGGAGCTTGTACGAGTGGGCGGGCGGTAGGGAAGGCAGGCTGGGAAGGTTCCCACCAAACCCTGTGCCTCTCCTGGACTGTGTGACCTCCCTGGACTGTGGATATCTTCCTCTCTGCTTGTCCAGGTTTCCTGGGGGCCCGGTGTGGAACCCAGGAGTGGGTCACCCACACGGGGTTGGGTTTCTGTGCTAACATTTACTAACTTGACTTGCTTTCGCTCTGTGTCCTCCAGGAGAGCAGAAAGAGGCGGTTAGGAGCCCAGCCCCGAGGACTGGGTGAGAGAGGACACCCGCTGACGGGCGGGGGCATCCCAGATGCTCCTTCACTGTCTTCCTTAGTGAAAGGGACACCAGGCCTCTGCCCTCCCCGCCCAACTCACTGCTGCTCGGACAGCACCTGTGGCTCCTAGAGGCTGTTCCCAGGGGTCCCTGCAGGGGTCTGGCTCTGACTTGCTTCCGCTTGTTCTGCACTGCGCCCCTCGCCTCCCGGGCTCCCCTTCGCAGCGTCTCTGGCCACCCCTCCTCCATACCCACCGCCCAGGCCTGCCCTTGCTTCTTGCCTGGTGAAACCGTGGTGGTCTCCTCACCGGCCCTCCTGCGTCCCACCACTCTGTAGAGAACACTATGCCCGTCACCCAATTCTGTCCATCACCTAACGTTTTATTCTCCTCGCTTTCCTGAGTATCTGTCCATCTGCCCATCTCAGTTGTCTGATGCATTTCAAAGCAAGTTGCAGATGTCTGCACCCTTCCCCCTAAGTACTTCAGGGTAGAGTTAAGTGTCTGTTTACAGTTGGGCTTTTGGCTCAAAAGACACTGAGGTGCAATTCTCCAACATTCAGGTCCAACCGGCACTGGTCACGCCTGCCACACAGCCCTCGTTCAGCCCCATGGGAATCCAAGTCTTGAGCCCGATGTGCACTGGCAGGGAAGTTGGTTCCACCTCTGTCCTGGCCCCCACGATCGGCTCCCAGGTCTGTCTCCAAAGAAGGTTGGTGGTGGTCAAGGAAACTGCTGAAGGGAAAGGGTACAGATCGCAGTGGGACTGACTGTTCAGAGCAGACAGGCTCAGATTGGGGTGCGACCTTGTGCCTCCACCCTGATCGCCACCAGGAGACACCCAGAGACAGAAAGAAGCAGAAGAACAATAAGCACAGTGGGAACATAATTTCAGACGGGATCGTCAACATGGCCTGACGAGGCAGCACCAAACTTTAGCCCAAGAACTCTGACGCCATTGAGAACTTTGAAGAGCTTTCAAACTGCAACGAAGAACACAGATCTCAAGTGTCCATCTGCAGCGTTCTGACAAATGCCAAACCATGTACCCAAACCCCTTTTGAGATTCAGAATTTCACTGTCACCCCAGGAAGTCCCTTATGCCCCTTCTCAGCCAGTCCGCCCCAGAGTGGTGGGGTTCTGGCTTTATGTCCACCATACATTACTCTTGTCTCTCTGGGACCTCGCATGAATGAACACACAGGATGGACTTGTGTGTGGCTTGCCTCCCTGCGCAATGTGTTTCACATCCAGCATGCTGGTGGTCTAGGCCTTTCAGACGCATGGGGCCAGGGCATGAGCTCACCACTGGTGGGACTGTTCATTCTCTTTCCTGGTGACGGACACCGAGTTGCTTCCAGTTTCAGCAGGTATGAATCCCGTTTCTGTGGACATTCGTGTGTAAGTCTTCGTTGTGAATGTGTTTTCACTTCTCTGGGGGGGAGCTGCTGCTCGTCGGGCGGGTGTGCGATGAGTCCCACAGGAAGCTGCGAGGGCGTTGTCCACCGTGCTCACACATTTCACACCTCCGCCTGCAGCTCACAGTCTGGCTGCTCCTCTTCCTCACCCACCTGGGGATGCCAGGCCTTTTGACTGCCGCTGGCTGGCTCGCTGTGCTTCTCAGGGGGAGGCCCAGCTCATAGCTTGTGCTTGACATCTTCCCAGTCCCACCCTCCTCTGTCCAGCCCCACCTTCTCCACCTCCTGCTGAATTTGCCCACCACGTTGAGCCGGGTGATTTTCCCTGAATGCATCAAGTCAGTTCCTTTTTCTCTGCTTTTACATGGGCTGGCCTTTCAGCAGAACGTGCTTCTGCCCTTGCCTTTCTGGTGACGTCCTGTTTTCATTTTTAGACAGAGCCAAGGTGTCACCTCCTCCAGAAAGCCTTCCTGGACATCTCCCTCAGAGAAGTCACTCCTTCCCTAGGGCCACGCTGACACCCTCCAGCTGGTTCTTCGACAGCGGCGATCACCCTGCTCCGTGACTGGCTCGCCTCTGGCCTGTAGATGCCTTGAGGAAGGCCCCAGGTTCACAGCCTGGGAGGTATTTGACAGCGCACACAGTGGCAGCAGTGGCCATTGGGGGGCCACATGCCCATGTGCGCAGGCCCTGCACGATAGGGTCCACACCCTCATTAGAGCCTTGCCACAGCCTGGAGAGGGCTCTAGCATCCCCAGAGCAGGTGCGGGAACGAGGCTTGCCAAGCCCAGAGGCTTGCTCCCAGGAGAGCCAGCGCACGCTGTGCACTCGGGCCTCTGCTCCGCTGTCCCCTCCCAGAGGGCCCTTCCTGCACCTTCTTCCTGCGTTCCTCGCTCCCAGCCCCATACTCGCCTGTTACTTCTGTTTCTCTCCGGCCTTCACAGCTCATCACGCCTCAGTCACCCGTTTGTGTGCTTAGCGTCTGCCACCCCTGCTCCCTGCCCTGGACAGAGCTTGCAAGACTTCCACTCAGCTGCTCTGTCATACTCACCCCAGCTCTGTGTGGCATACAGTGGGAGCTCAACAAGTGCTGGCTGAAAGTAGGGCAATGTACCTGCACCTGCACTCTTAAAAAACAGATATAAAAGTGACACCTAGATGCACTGAAGGATTTGTGCATTTCACTGTATGTATATTTTACCTTAAAGTAAAAAGACATAAACAGACTGGGTGCCACGACTAACACCTGTGATCCCAGCCTGGGCAACAGAGTGAGACCCCATCTCTACAAAAGATTAAAAAATTAGCCAGGCGTGGTGGTGCATGCCTATAGTTCCAGCTACCCGGGAGACTGAGAAGGGTGGATCTCATCAGCCTAGGAGATTGAGGCTGCAGTGAGCTGTGATCGTGCCACAGCACTCCAGCCTGGGTGACAGTGTGAGATTCTGACTCAAACAACAACCACCTATAAACAAATATGAAACCCTAGTTCATGAAATGCATCCTGAAGTATTTGGAGATAAAGGGAACTGCCACCTGCAATTTACTTGAAATGCATAAAAAAAACACGATCGGGTGGAGGGCAGCACGAGGGGCTGCACGGAGCACATGTGTGCCGAGGCACGTCCAGCACACTGTTAGTTCTCAGACCCAGGCGGTGGGTATATGAGTGAGTGCTCCCTGTACCATGGTCCCAACTTTCTGCACATGTGAACTGTTTTTGAGTTGGAGTCTCCATCACCCAGGCTGGAATGCAGTGGCACACTCACGGCCACCCATCAACCTGCTGGGCTCCAATGATCCTTCCGCCTCAGCCTTCCGAGTAGCCGGAACTACAGGTGTGCGCTACCACGCCCGGCTAATTTATTTTTATTTTTATTGTAGACACGAGGGTTTGCCCAGGCTGATCTCAAACTCGCAGGCTCAGGCAATCCACTCACCTCAGCATCCCAAAGTGGTGGGATGACAGGCTGAGCCACTGAGCCTGGCCAGGTGTGAACGTTTTATAGTTAAATGTTGGGGGAAGGGGGTGCACGTGCAGGGGATGTCGCGTGAGGCGCACATGGCTCCTCCGGCAACCCCAGTGCTCCCTGCGGGTTCCGTCCCACCTGGTCTTCCAGAAGAGGCTTGTCCTTTTGCAGGTCTATGGACATTTGTGTGTAAGTCTTTGCTGTGAGTGTGTTTTCATTTCTCTTGGGGGGAGTTGCTACTTGTCGGCAGGTGTGTGACGAGTCCTGTAAGAAGCCGCGAGGGCTTTGTCCACAGTGCTTGCACATTTCACGCCTCCACCTGCAGCACGCGATCTGGCTGTCCCTCGTCCTCCGCGTCTGGTGCTGCCCGTCTTTTTGACTGTAACTGGCTGGCTGGTCGTGGTTCTCAGGAGGCAGTCCGGCTCACAGCTCACATTTGAGAAGGATCCTGCTGGGCGTTGTGCTCGGCAGCACCTCGCGCCCCTCTCCTCGAACACATCTCAGAGGTTCTTCTCACGTCAGCACGTGTGGTTTGGACGTTTCACTGCCCAGGATGCACCTTACCGCCACTGACTCCCGTCTCCATCACAGGTGGCTCACTGCATGAAGCCTCTTCCTCCTCAGGGTCTCTGCGGGCCCCTCCTGCTGCCTCCCCTGCAGGCCTGGCCCCTGTTCTGTGAGGGGACCCGTCCCCCCCTTACAACAGTGCTGACAGCCCTGGGTACCATCAGGGTGAGCGTCTGGGATGCGGCTGCTGGTCTCAGGGCACTCACGTTTCCATCTTAGATGCCAGCAGACTGGCGTCCCTGGTGACTGTTTCTGCTGCCATGCCAGGACGGGGGCTGGGCACTCATCTTTCTTTTCTGTGAACTCACCTCTGTCCTGGGACGCGTTCCGAAGAGGTGGCGCCTGGATGGGGATCCCTGAACACCTGGCTGGTTGAGGGAGGGAGGGAGGGACGCGGGGTGGGCCTGGAGGAGCCTCCGGACGAAGTTGGGTCTGGGGGCTCTGGAACAGAAAGTGCACCGCAGAGTTGCTGGTCTTGCAGCACGGAGGCTGGCCTTCCTCATCCTCGGCCGGCCAGTCATTGGCTGTGGGCTGTCCCTTAGGGGAGGGCCCCGCTCCTGCCAGTAGAGGGCGCTTCTCTAGAGGAGCTCACTAGCCCACGCTGATGGCCGCTGAGATTGGTGCCCAGAGTAGGGGATGGGGTGATGCCGGTGTCGACAGCCCACCCCTCGCACATGTGCCCCAGGACCCTGGCTGTCATTGTTGTGGACTGAATTGTGTCCCCTCAGTCCTTATGCTGAACCCTCACCCTGTACCTCAGAATGTGACTGCACTCAGAGACAGGGCTGTTGAGGAACTGACAAGGTCAGAGCAAGGCCATTAGAGGCTCTGACAGGGGGCCTCCCGAGAAGGGGAGGTTAGGACACCCAGAGACAGAGGGGCGTCATGTGCTGAGGACCAGAATACCTGAGACCGGGTGATTTATCAAGATCGATTCTGGAGCTGGGAAGTCCAAGAACCGGGAGTTGGCAGGGCGCGTGTCTGATGAGGGTCAAGCCTGTGCTCCCAGCACCCTGACGCTGTGTCCTCTGGAGGGAGTGGACACAGGGTGCTCGCATGCCAGAAGGGACATACTCCCCCCATCAGGTCTTTATAAGGCACCCGACCCCATTCATGAAGGGGGAGCCTTCATGGCCTGGCCACTCTCAGAAGCCCTGTCCATCAGTACTCCCACACTGGCCATTCAGTTTCAACACATGGGTTTTGGGGAGATGCGGTCAAATCATGGCAGGGACCACAGGCCAAGGTGGGGAAGCCAACCCTGCTGTGTGATTCATGGGAGACTGAAGAGACTAACCAGAGTCCCCAGTGCTGGGTGCTGTCGTTGGCCTTGAGGCTGTGACAGGCTCACATTCTCCCTCCTCTGCTACCCATTCCAGGCCGCTCCAGGCCTCAGGCAGCTTGTCTTTGTGGGGTGCTCAAGGCTTCATGTCTGAAGGATCTGAGCTCCTGGGCTTGTCATGCCTTTGTCAAGCTGTGGTTTTGATACTTGTCCTTTAGAGTTAAAGCTGGGGACTGCAGGGATTACCCCACGGATGACCTGAGTTTCAAACTGTCTTCCCTCTCCCGGCCACCCACCTCCTCGTCATGATCAGAGCTAATTAACCCTGCATGTCTAGGCATGAAAAGCCCAAAGCAACACAATGACAGCTGTAGCTTTAAGTTTAGTGAGATCTTTCTTGAGTTTCCTAGAGAAAGCACTCACCTCCATCCCGGGAAACAGAGACTTTTAGACTCATTCTGGGAATGCAAAGTACAAAGTCTCCACGTGTGTCCCTGGAGTGGTGGTGAGTCTGAACCTGTGCACCCTCTGTGTTGAGCACCCGTGTCATAAGATGGCCCGACTTTAGAGTGTAGACCACACCCTAAAGGATAATGCCCATGGCAGCCAGCCTCCAAGCTGGCCTCCCATTCCCCGCCTCCTGGTATCCACACCCCTGTGTTGTCCTCTCTCACACTTTACCAGATCAGACACCACTTCTCCCTGATGATGGGTGGCTGCTGGTCCTGCTGACCTGAGCCTTGGTGCTGACGGTGCTCAGTTCCTGCTGGGCAGCCGTGGTCAGGGGCCCCTTCCCTGCCAGGGCCCTGCAGCATGTCAGGAGCTGTTATTCTCAGGGTGCTGTCTGCTGAAGACGGCATGGGCTTGCTCCAGAACCCTCTGCGACTCCCTTCCTGGGGCAGTTTCCAAGAGGCCTAAGTAGTTTTAGCACCACAAGGTCTGCCTGGTCACATGGCTCAAGCCCCTGTGCTGTTTAAACTGCAGCATGGAGTTGTGCACAGTCCCTGACTGTTCTGGGCCCCATGCAAAACGAGCATGAGTAGAGGCTCCAACAGCATCCTGCTGGGGGGGACTTTCAAGTACCAATACCTTTATTAAAGTAAGGTTGCCAGAAAAAATACAGGAAGTCTAGGTTGATATGAGTTTCAGAAAAATAATAAGATTATGTTTAATGCAAGTGTGTTCCATGTAATATTTGTATGTACACTAGAAATTATTTGCTGTGTATCTGAAATGCAAATTTTTTTTGAGTCAGATCTCACTCTGTTGCCCAGACTGGAGTGCAGTGGCATGCTCATGGACACCCAAGCATCGACCTGCTGGACTCAGGCAATCCTTCCACCTCAGCCTTCCAAGTAGGTGGAACTACAGGCGTGTGTTGCCATGCCCAGCTAATTTTTTAATATATTGTAGAGATGAGGTCTCACCAAGTTTCCCAGGCTAATCTCAAACCCCTGGGCTCAGGCAGTCCTCTTGTTTTGGTCTCTCAAAGTGCTGGGATTATAGGCTTGAGGTACCACGCCCGACCTGAAATGCAAATTTAACAGGGTATTTTTACTGGTGAATCTGACAATCCTACTTTAGGGGCCAAGCAGCTAATCATGTGAGACAACTGGGTGTACTGGCTGGGGAAAATGGGGAATTTCTTTATAATTAGCATCTAGCTGGAGAATAATTAGCATTCAGAATAAAGTGTTTAAACAATACAATGTATCAGATGAGGCTGAAGCTCATTGGTTCTCAACCCATGACAGTCACCTGAGCGCTGGAGTCTGACTGCTGGGATGTGAATCCTGGATCTGCTGCTCACAGGTTCTGTGACTTGGGGCCTCAGAGACCCCAGCTCTTGCAGATTAAACGGGATCCTTAAAGGACTTGTCCAGGAGCTGGGCCCACAGTTACTGCTGTTGGGAGTGCTCATTCCAGGGCGGCAGCCGGGAAGACGTGTGTGTGTGTGTGTGTGTGTGTGTTCGCGCGCGCGGCAGCGCCCTCTGGCGGTCACAGGTCGCCGTGTGCGCACGAGTGCGAGGTCAGGGTCCTGGAGGTCCTGGCTGCGGAAAATCCCTCCGCCAGGCTGGTCGGGTGCTGAAGGGGCAGTTCCTGAGCGCGCCACATTCTGTCTTCACGTTCACCTCCACGCCCCGTGCCACGTGCCAGCCACCGTGATCTTTTTTTACGGATTACTGTCCTTAGATTTTCTCCCTATATTTAGTTTAAGAAGGAACTAGAGCCGGGCTCGGTGGCTCAGCCTGTAATCCTGCGCTTTGGGAGGCTGGGGTGAGTGAATTACCTAAGGCTGCGGGTTCGAGACCCCCCTGGGCAACTTGGCGAGACCTCATCTCTACAATAAATCAAAAATCAGTCGGGCGTGGTAGCGCGTGCCTGTAATTCCGGCTACTCGGAAGGCTGAGGCAGAAGGATCGCCAGAGCCCAGCAGGTGGAGGCTGTGGTGTCCGGCAGTGGCCACTGCACTCCAGTCTGGGCGACAGAGTGAGACTCCAACTCAAAAGAAAAAAGAAAAAAAAGAAGGAACTCGATTATTACAGGAAACTTTACGTTTCTGTATTAAGTTAAAGCCCCAGCATCAGCTTCCCAGTAATCTCAAAGCAAACAGAAGCCAAGGACAGAAATGTCTTGATGTTTTTCTGGATCACATGGTGAGAAGAATCGGACTTCATCCCTCTCCCTCCCTCCCTCTCTGCCTCCCCCTCTCCTTTCATCCGGTTTCTCACCACCTCCTCCCTCCCTCCCTCTCACCCTCCCTCCCTCCCTCCTCTCCCTCTCTCCTCCGTCTCCCTCTCCCTCTAGCTCTCCCTTTCCCGCCCTCGTGGAAGTCCTTCCCGCTCTCCTGTAAGACGGATTGCAGCAGCATCACCCAGAGCATTCCTGACAAACTCACCCCCAACCAGGCTCTCTTCTTGCTGCCATCAGAAGGAGGGAAGCAGAATTGTAAAGGGAGCAAACGCTCCCCGCAGAGCCTCAGAGTCCTTCGCCAGTTGTTCGCATCTGGGCACCCTCTGTCACCTCACCCTTGTTGACGCTGAAGGGGACTGCTCCCTCCCTCCTCTTCCACTGGAGTGCTTTTGCTTTCCTCTGGTTTTCGCGGAGTGGGAAGGGGAAATTGCCATTAAAAACAGTCAAAACAATGTGAGATGGAAACACTGGCAGTGGCTTCCACCTTCGAAGAAGTTTGGAGAATTCAGCTAAGGAGAAAGGCCTGGCTTGCTCAGGAGAGCACCCACCTGGGCTTTTGGTCTTCGGAGCCGGTGCTCAGGGTGATAGCCGGAAGGGGGAGTGGCATTGTGGCTTAAAATATGTCCTCATTCTTTGATGCTCCCCCTTAAAATGGGGAGCCTACCTCCCCTGGGTGTGGGAGCAGTTGCTCACTTTAGTGAGTGTGTGTGTCACTAAGTGATGGCATGTGACTTCTGAGACTAGGTCAGAAACAGAGACTGCAATTTCCGTCTTTCCCTGTCTTAGCTCATGTGCTTGGGGACGCCACCGCCGCGTGGTGAGGATGCCCAAGCAGGCCCGTGGAGGGGCTCTGGTGGCCGGGGTGGAGAGGTCTCCAGCCCATGCCATGTGTGTGAGCCTCTTGGGCGCCCTAACTCCAGTCAGGCCTGCGGGTGATGCTGGAAAACAGCTCGATTCAGCCTTGCGAGAGCCAGAGTCGTGTGAGGGCCTGATTGCCCATGAGGAAGCTGTAAGGGAAGAGATGTCTGTTACTTCAAGCCATGATGTTTGGGATGCAAGAGATCCCAAGCAGAGAGAAACTAAGAGAGCTGAGTCTAGTTCCCGCATGAGTCACATGGTATTCTTCCTGGGAGAGAGGTTCCATCCGAAACAAGAACTTACCTGCTGGAGATCGCCCACCTCTACCACGGAATGGAACGTTATGAAGTGAGTGGTGTTATTTTGAGCTTCTCACTTTGGGGCGACGCATTATGCCGCAGTAGTGACTAGAGCCTGCAGGGGCAACACTGGGTGGCACTGCAGCTGTCCCAAGTGGCTGCAGCTTGTTTCCGAGCTCGTTACTGACGAGTATTGGAAAGAACACATTTTCCAGAGAAACAGCTACAGACCTCGCATCAGAGGCCGCGTGTGACTGTCCCTGTAGACGCCACACGCGAGGGCCCTCGGTTGCATGCAGGCATCCTCTGGCGTCCGACGCGATCCACCTCACCTGGCTTTTCAGATTGGAGTTGGAGCCGACGGAGTGAGCGCACGCCGACCCACATGTTCTGCGGGATGGAGCCCGGCAGGACACAGCGGACAAGGCTGCTGTCGGAGGATTCTGAAGATGATGGCGGGGGGTGGGGCGTGGGAAGGAGTCATAACATGGGAGTGGCCCATGGGTGAGTTTCCTGGGCTTTTATTCCCCCTGTATTTTTTCAGAATTTATCTGCATCACAAACTTGGAGTATTCAGCCAATAGGGTCTGTATTTTTCCCGCTTTTGAGTGGCTTGTCTTGGCTTCTGACACTCGTCACATGACCCCTAGGCGGGCCCTTCACTCAGAGCCCCTTCCTAGCTTCACCCAAGTTGCCGTGTAAACCAGACTTCATTCCTTTTTATTGCTGAGAAGCATTTCGTGGCACAGATGGACCGAAGTTGTTTGTTTACCTGATGAAGGCTTGTGGGTTGTTTCGGTTTGGGGTGTTATGAACAAAGTGCTGTAAGCACTCAGGAGAGGTTTTGATGTGAGCGTGCTTCATTCCCCAGGCTCCCTCTCTAGAGTGGGGTTGCTGGGCCAGAACGCACCTGTGTTTGCACTGCAAGAAGCCGCCTGCTGCCAACCAAGGGTCACACCGTCTTTTGCCCTCACCAGCAGTGCCTGAGGCGTCATTGGCTCCATGTTTCTGTGTCCAGTGTCACCAGTGTCCTCAGGTCGGTTTTTCTTTTGCTTTGTCATTCTAATAGGCGTGTGGTGGTGTCCCAAATCGAGGATTTTTTTTCATATTTTCTCTTTTAACTGGTTCCCCAAACCATCACTGGTCGTTAGTATTCCAATCACAAGTTAAACTCCACTTATTTCCCAGTGGCTCACTTTTTAAAAATGGACAGGTATGGAAACCTGAGACCCAAATGACGAGGCAGAACCACCCATGCTGAGATCTGGGGGAAGAAATCACAGACAGGGCACAAGTGTGAACACAGGCCGAGGGTAGGAATGAACTTTCCTTGTTCGAAGCAAAACTGGGGTCTGTAGGAGAGTGTTTGAGACAAAAAGTCTGAGAGTTACAGGAGACATCTTTGGAACCCAGCTACGTGGTGGAGAAATGGAGACAGTTTTCTGCAAGGATGACATTCATTCATGTCATTCATAGAATGACAACGCCACGATTATTTTCGTTTTGGAAGCCAAATTACAAAGATGAAACAGATGTGCCTCCTGCCTCAAGAGCCTCCCAGCCTCCTCAGGGAGCAGGCTCATTTTCCCAGAGGCGTTCTCCACAGGCAATAAAGTGCCTGTCTGAGGCCTATGGAAACCCTGGAGAGAGCCCCCAGCTCTGCCAGAGCATCCAGTGAGAATTCATAGAGAAGGCAGGATTTTGGTTCTTGAAGGATGACCAAGAGTTCATCAGATGGAAGGAATTTCAGGCAGAAAGTACAGCATGTGCAAAGTGCAGTAGCAGGGAAGGGTCGGCTCTTTAGGACTTCGAGAATAGTTTTGTGCGTCTGGAGCAAAGAGGTGAGAGGGGTATTCCTCTGTGGGGAGTGAGCATAGTTTTCAGGGTATGGACTTTCTGAGGATGACAGCACATACGGCAGTGTCCCGTTGGCCAATCTCCAGTCTCCATCAAGGAGCAGAGAATGCAAATGTCAACACTGTGATTCAACTCAAGACACCAGAGTAATTAGCTCATCCTCTCTGACACACCAAGCTCATCTACCACCATCTACTGGATGAGGCCTTCAAATTACCTGGAGAGTCTCACTTCATGCTCAGCGACCAGCCAGTTTGCTTTCTACTACTGAAATCTGAAGCTGGTAGTCACATGCTGTGTCCAAACCATCTCAAAATCTGGTTCAGCCAACAGGGCGTTTTTAATATCCACAGATTTGTAAACTTCTCAGATTTTCTTCTGTTATTGCTTTCTAATTTCATTCCATTGTGGTCAGATAACATAACTTATATGTTTTCAGTTTTTAAAAATATACTGGCTGGGTTTGGTGGCTCAGCCTATATAATCCCAGCACTTTGGGAGGCCGACGAGAGTGGATTGCCTGAGCCCGTGGGTTCGAGACAATTCAGGGTTAGGTAAACAAATGTTCAAATTGTTGATGAGGTGTGCCCCCCCATCGCCCGGCAGATTCTCACCACTGCCAATCCTGCCTACCCACCTGCCCTGGCAGTTTTCTGCTACTGCCAATCCTTTTCTTATAGTGTTATGATAATTGTTCAAGGTTCACATGAGTGAGAACATGTGATACTCAATTTTTTGTTTCTGTGATACATCACTCAGTATTATAGACTCTAATCCTTTAACATTTTATCTATTTGTATCTTTGACTCTAGCATGTGTCTCCTATAGAAAAAATATAACTAGATCATGTTTTCATATCCATTCTGCCAATCTCTGGTTTGAAATGACATATTTAATCCTCTTACATGTAAAGTAATTACTAATAAAGTAGGATTTATTCATAGCATTTTGTTATTTGTTTTTTTACAGGGCTTATGTCTTTTATGTTTCTCTGTTCCTTGATTATTGCATTCTTTTATGTAAACAGATATTTTCTAGTGTACCATTTTAATTCTCCTGTGATTTCTTTTACTATATATTTTTAGTTCTTTTTTTTTTGAGTTGGAGTCTCACTCTTGTTGCCAGGTTGGAGTATAGTGGCACGCACCCTCACGGCCACTGCAGCATCGACCCGCTGGGCTCTGGCGATCCTTCCTCTTCAGCCTTCCAAGTAGCCAGGACTACAGGCATGCACTACCAGGCCCGGCTAATTTTTTGATTTATTGTAGAGGCGAGGTCTTGCCAAGTTGCCTGGGCTGGTCTCCAACCCGCTGGCTCAGGCAATCCGCTTGCCTTGGCCTCCCAAAGTGCTGGAATTATAGGTTGAGCCACCAAGCCTGGCCTAGTTATTTTCTTAGTAGGGATTATAAGTAATATAATGTATAACAGTCTATTTCAGAGTAATATGAATTTAATTTTATTAGTATAAAGAAATTCTGCTCCCATATAGCCCTGTTCCCCTGCCTTTTTGCTGTCATTGTCATACAAATTACATCTTTATGCATTGTATGCCCATAAACACAGTTTTCTGATTATTGCTTTATATTTGTGTTTTAAATCAGCTGGAGAAAAAGAGTTACAAACAACAAATACATTTATCCTGTCTTTTTATGTTTAGTTATGTTGTTACTCTTTTTTTTTTTTCCTTTTTTTTAAATTAATTTTTTTATTATGGTTTTGTGGGGTACAGTTAAGGGTTAGGTGTACAATTACGTTTCATTCAGGCACCCTGCTGATAAGAGGTGTTTCCCCATCCCCAGACAGGTGTTTGCTACTGTTAATCCCATCCCCCTCCCCCCCATAGTTTCCCAATACTGTCAGTCATTTTCTTATATTATTACGTTGGATGTTCAAGGTCCATTATATGAGTGAGAACATGTGATACTCGGATCTTT
>NW_007246415.1:224197-294164 GCF_000164805.1 Carlito syrichta | reverse complement strand
CCAACAGTGTAGAAGTGTTCCCTTTTCACCACACCCTCTTCAGCAGCTGTTATTTTTTGAGTTGTTGATAATTGCCATTCTGACTGGAGTTAGGTGGTATCTCAGTGTGGTTTTGATTTGTATCTCCCTGATGATTAGTGAGGTTGAGCATTTCTTCATGTATTTGTTGGCTGCTCGGATGTCTTCTTTTGCAAAGTGTCTGTTCATATCTTTTGCCCATTTTATAATGGGGTTGTTTGTTTTTTTCTTTTCAGCACGTTTGAGTTCCTTGTAGATCCAGGATGTTAAGCCTTTGTCATATCTGGTGTTGGCAAATACTTTTTCCCAGTCTGTAGGCTGTCTCCCTGCTCTCTTAATGGTTTCTTTGGCTTTGCAGAAGCTTGTCAGTTTAATAAGGTCCCCACTTGTCTATCTTCTCTCTTATGACCTGTGGGTTTTGGGTTTTATTCAGGAATTGGATGCCAGTTCCGATTTCCATGAGGGTATTTCCTTCATTTTCTAAGGTTCTTATGGTTTGAGGTTTTACATGTAGGTCTCTGATCCATTTGGAGTTAACCTTTGTGCATGGGGACAGACAGAGGTCCTGTTTCAATCTTCTGCATGTGGCCAGCCAGTTTTCCCAGCACCATTTACTGAATAGGTTCTCCTCTCCCCAGTGGTAGGTGTGTTGTTACTCTTACTGATGTTCTTTATTTCTTTCATTTGAGTTATTGTCTGGTACTCATTTATTTCAGCCTAAAAGACTTCTTTTAAGGCCGGTTTTAGTGTCAGATTCTCTCAGTTTTTGTTTATGTAGGAATGACTTAATTTCTTCTTCATTTTAAAACCGTAGTACTTTTGGAAACAAAATTTTTGATTGCTGATCACTTTTCTTTCAGAACTCTGAACATGTCATTCAACTGCCTTCTGGCCTCCATGGTTTCCGATGGGAAATCAGCTTTTAACCTTATTGAATTTCCATTGTACTTGATGAATTGCTTCTGTCTTGCTGCTTTTAAGCCTCTCTCTTATTTGTCTTTTCACAGATTGACTGTGATGTGTCTAAGTGTGGGTCACAGAGATGATCCTCCTTGGATTTTGTGACGTTTCTTGGATTTGCAGATGCATGTTTTCTATAAAATCTGGAAAGTTGCCAGCCTCGTCTCTTTCAATGTCCTTTCCTCCGCTTCTCTTTCTCCTCCCCTTTCGAGATTCCCGTCTGTCAGTATCGTGTGGGAGCCCACAGGTCTTTGAGGCTCTGTTCGTTTTCTTCACTCTGTGTTTTCTTTCTGCTCCTCAGACTGGGTAATCCCAATCGATCAATCTTCGAGTTTTCTGATTCTGTGGCCTGCTAAAGTCTTCTGTTTAGCTCCTCTAGTAAACTTTTCACTTTAGTTATTGCACATTCAATTCCAGATTTTGTTTGGTACATTTAAAATAATTTCTGTTCTTTTACTGATATTATTTGTTTGTGAGGCGTCATTCTGACACTTTCCTTCAATTATTAGGCATAGTTTCTTAGACATGTATTCTCTGAGCATATTTATTTATTTATTGGCCTTTCCTATTTATTCATTTATTTATATGTTTTAGAGTTATGGGGTGCATGTGACCATTTGCTCCATAAGTAAGTTGCACACAGGTGAGGTTTGGGCTTCTAGCGAGTCCTCTCTTCCCCTGATAGTAGACCTGGCACACAGCGGGCGGTTGTGTGCCTCTTTTCTCCCCTCCCTCCCTCTTTGAGCAGTGCCCAGCACTTACCATTTCCCCCATTTGTGCCTGCATGCTCAGTGTTTAGGGCCTATTTAGAAGAGAGAACATGCAATAGTCGGTGTTTTGTTTCTGTGATAGCTCACTTAGAATGATGATCTCCAGCTGTATCTATGTTGTTTCAAAGGACATGATTTTGTTCTTCTTTATGACTGTGTAATATTCCATATGTTTATGTACCACATTTTAAAAATTCAGTCCACTTTTGATAGACATCTGTGTTGGCTCCCTGTTTTCCTTTTTGTGAACAGTGCTGCAATGAATATATGTGTGCAGGTGTCTTTCTAGTAGAGTGATTTATGTTCCTCTGGGTATATATATGTATATCCCCAGAAGTGGGATTGTTGGATCATATGATAGCTCAATATTTAGTTCTTTGAGGAAATGCTTTCCACAAAGGTTGAACTAGTTTACATGCCCACCAGCAGTAAAGTGTTCCCTTTTCTCTGCAGCCTCACCAACACCTGTTATTTTTTTAACTTTTTAGTGATAATCAGCCTGACCAGTGTGAACTGGTATTTCCTGTAGGTTTGATTGGTATTTTTCTGATAATTAGTGAAGTTGAGCATTTTTTTCATGATTGTTGGCTGCTTAAATGTCTTCCTTTGAGAAGTCTCTATTCAGTTCTTTGCCCATTTTAAAAATAGGGTTGTTTGTTTTTTTTTCCGCCTGTCATTTGAGTTTCTTGTAGACCCTGGATGTTAGACCTTTGTGGGACACATAGCTTGCAAATATTATTTTCCATTCCATGGGCTGTCCCTTTACTCTCTTGATGATTTCTTTTGTTGTGCAAAAACTTTTTGGCTTGACAAGGCCCCTCCTGTTAATGTTAGATTTTGCTGCATTTGCTTTTGAGGACTTGGTCAGGAAATGATTCCCCAGGCTGATGTCCAAGAGGGTGTTCCTTATGTTTTAATCCAAGATTCTTATAGTTTGAGACTTCACATTTAAACCCTTGATCCTTTTTGTGTTACTTTTTGTATATAGTGATAGGTAGGGGTCTAACTACATGCAGTTTCATTCTTCTGCATGCAGTTAGCCTGTTTTCTCAGCACTGTCTACTAAATATAGTTTCATTTTCCCAGTGTTTGTTTTATTCGGCTTTGTTGAAGATGACTTTGTTGAAGGTCTGTGGCTTTATTTCTGAATTCTCTGTCCTGTTTCATTGGTCTATGTGTCTATTTTTGTACCAGTACTGTGCTGTATTGGTTACTGTAGCCTTGTAGTCAAGAGTCTGGAAATATGATGCCTCTAGCTCCCCCCCCCCCCGAGTATTGATTTCTTTAGCTATTCAGGTTCTTTTTTGCTTCCATATGAATTTCTGTATTGTATTTTCTAGGTCTGTGGAAAATGATTGATGCTGGTAATTTGACAGAAAATGCATTAAATCCGTAGATTGCTTTGAGTAGAATGGACATCTTACTGATATTGATTCTTCCAATCTATGAACATGGGATAATTTTCCATTTGTTTGTGTCATCCTTGATTTCTTTGAGCAGTGTTTTGTAGTTCTCATTGTAAAGATCTTTCACCTCTTTGGTTAGATGAATGCTGAGGTATTGTGTGTGTGTGTGGCTATTGTGAATGGAATTATGTTTTTTATTTGGTTCTCAATATTCTTGTTGTTGCCTTTGTTATTTCTAACTGTGTTTATTTGAATTTCTCTCTCTTTCTCATTAATCTGACCAGGGGTCTGTCAATGTTATTTTTCATTTAAAAGAGTGTGCTTTTTGTCTCATTGATCTTTTATATGATTTTCTTTTTGGTCTCTATTTCATTTAACTGTGGCTTTATTTTATTTATTTCTATTAATTCTTGGATTGAATTGCTCTTATCATTCCAGCTTTTTTAGCTGTGATGTTAGACTGTTTACTTGAGACCCCTCTGTTTTCTTGATATGTGCCTGCAATATTATAAACTTCCCTCTCAGTACTGATTTCATGGTATCCTAGAGGTTTTGGTGTGTTGTGTCTTAGTTTTTGTTTGTTTGTTTGTTTGTAGGAATCTTTTTATTTCTGCCTTGATTTCTGTGTCAACACAAAAGTCATTCAGAAACATATTGCTTAATTTCTATGTATTTGCGTGTTTTGGAGGATTTCCTGTTGGTGATGATATTTATTTTTATTCCACTGTGGTCTGAGAAGATGCCTGGGATAATTTTGATCTTTTGAAATTTGTCTTTGAACATCTTTAAAAGAGCTGATTTAAAGTCTTTGTCTAGTAAATCCAACATGTGAGATTTTTCAGAGATAGCTTTTTCACATGTATGAGTCATACTTTCTTGTTTCTTTGCACATCTCATAATTTTTTGTTGGACACTGGATATTTTAAATAATATAATGTAGAATTCCAGAAATTTGATTTCCTCTCTTCTCCAGAAATTTATTGTTTTTATTGGTTATTGTAGTCATTGGTTTAATGTCTTTCTGAACTAACTTTGTAAAATCTGTATTTTTTTGGTAATGTGTGGCTACTGTAGTGTCTGCTTGGCTACTGTAGCGGCCAGCTAATGACTGTGTTGGAAAAGGCGGTGTCAAGCGTGCAGTGTTTTAACACCCCACTCAGCCATTGAAGAATGAGCCTTGGGCCTGAAACACTTCCTCACCAAGAGATAAAGAGCCCATCACCCAAGCCAGGCCTTGTGGGGGAGTGGTTTTCCCTGTTTTAGACTCAGTGGGTGCTCCTTTGTTTTCCTGAAACGTGTATGTCAGTGGCTCTCTGGCAACCCAACTTTTGGTATTTCAGACTCCATGGATGAGGGATGAGTGTCTTTCTTCCTCAGCGTGAGAGGGGCACACATAACCAATTGCTCTGCATTGGCTGTTGGGGACCTGCCAACACTGGGGTCCAATACACACGATTGAGGCTGATCTTACTCTGTCTCTTCTCTAAGTAAAAAAGTTTTGTTTCATCCAATACTTGGCTGCATTGTCTTTTTTTTGGTGACTCCTATACCCAGATGCAGTGGGCAGGAGTGGTTCAAGTCTTCCTCTGGGAGTGGTAAATGGTATAGCTTTCTGCTCCGCTGTTTGGCACAGTGAGCAGGCTTGCCAAGGAAATGCGTTATAGCATGGTGGAAATGCAAGGGTATGTCAGCTCCATTACCCCTGGTGATGCCAGCTCCCCTGGGAGGTTATGGACTGACTAAGGTGCTGGTTGCACTGGGATCAATGAGATGGATGTAGTGCCAACTCCCATGGTGTCCCACGGGTTGCAAATGATGTCTGAGGGAAACATGACTGCCTGGTCCATGTTTCTAGCAGGCCTCAAATAAGAACAGTGTTCACAAAGCAACCTGATGATATTGCTGAAAATGAGGCTGTTGGAATGAGGTTAATCTCTGAGGAAAAAAATCAGACAATAGAAGGATAAATAAGGACAAGAGCCAGGAGGTCTCATGCAGCCTGGTTGGTGTGTTTGTTTGCTAAAGGGACATTGCGGACCTGAATGTCTCAGGCTGAATGGTGCAGTTAGAAATGGGGCCCAGGCCCCTGGCTACCTACAGAAAACCAGTGGTATTATACCCCTGTCAAGATTAAAGGGGAAAAGAGGGAAATCCAGATTTTTCTGAGGTTCTTAGGTACTGGTACTCACATAACAGTATTTACAGATTAGCTTGGGGTAAAAATTAAACTGATGACATTGGGTGGCTTTGGGGAAAACATGGTGACACATGGTTCTTATCTGCTTGTGGTGCTTACGCATTTGTGGGTGGGGCTGTGAGTCATTTGGAGTGCTGGTGACAGTGGTTCCCACTGCCAAGTGCATTATAGACATTGACATTTTGGCTGCTTGCAATACAGAATGTAACCACTGTCTAGGGGGCATGCTCCCTCACAGCCAATAATCTGAGTCGTACCCAGTGGAGTGAATCGACTTCTGCCCACCTCCTAAGTTGCCCAACCCCCAATAGGTTATTACAAAATAACAAGTGGCTAACAGGACATTACTCTGTGAAATCAGGAAGTGCTCCTGCAGGAATGTTCCAGACTACCCTGTCACAATGTAACATCCCAGTCTGTCTTGTCCAAATGCCTCCAGGCCATGAAGGCTGTGGGTGAACTGAATGCTGGCTGAATGCTAGGGTTTGCTCTTGGTCGCTGAGGTATCAGATATGGTCACTGTCACTGAGACAGTGGCAACCGATACTGGAGATTAGTACACTGCTAGTGACTTGGTTAATGCCTGCTTCTGATGCCCCTTGTGGGATGAGGAGCAAGACCAACTTGGATCCATATGAAACTGTCTGCACTATGTTTTCACTGGTCTTCCTCTAGGATGCTTAGTTCTCCTGCAATATGCCAGCAGTGGTTGGGTGGGACTTGAGCTTCAACAAGCCCAAGTCCCTAGAGAAGGGTTAGTCAGTCATTTCATGGATGGCATCCTGAGAGTAGGGCCTGCTGAAAAACGTAGCACTGATGTAAGAACGGGTACCGGTTGGACTGTAAATCCAGGTGAGGTCCAGGGTCAAGATAACAGATTCTCCAGTTCCTCCTTCCCTGCTCCAGTGGTTGCTGAGCTGCAGGTTTTTCACCAAGATTGTGAGATTTTGGTTTTCAAATCTCCTCACAGCAAGAAACTTCCATGTTCAGCCAAATATATGCTTGAAGAGGTTTATTCTAAGGCCTTGAGAACATGTGTCCAAGACAGTTGAATTTCAGCTTGGTTATATACATCTTAGAAAGACAGAAGTAAGGAAAAAAAGAAAACAGAAGTTACAAAAAAAACCTATAAATCAAAACATGAGATTTATGCTGGATCGGCCTTAGAAGGTGGGACATCTCCAAGTCAGGCTTGCAGGCTATAGGTGGATTCAAAGACTTTTTGATTGGCAGCTAGTAGCAAGAGTTAGACTCTTATCTACGGAATTTTGACATCAGTAAAGGAAATGTTATGGTGTGGTTTTGTGGAAGTTGAGTTTCTTGAAATGTAGATGAAGCGTCATAGGTGGCAGCCCTGAGAAAATAGGTGGCAAAAGTCTAACTCCTCTGTGGATACCCAGGATCAGATTCAAATTTCCCCAAGAGATGGCTATTGTTTTCCTTCTTTATCTGCTATGTGATCTTACGTCAGAGTCAGGGTGGAAAGTAAGCCACATTATAAACTCGTCCAAAGAGGCTTTATGAGTTATAGGGCATGACTCCCCAGTTACCCTTGGTTAGGAATCTGGACAAGATAAAAAAAAAAGATCAGAGTTTACTCCTCACTACTGTGGGGCTGGAGGGTGGGAGATGGTACTAAGGTGAGTTTAAATGCCACAAAGCTCTGTGTTCTTACTGAAATTCTGCAATTAAAAAAAAAACCTCTCCAGGCTTATGTAAGTCTTTGGTTAATTTCTGAAGTTCTGTAAACATTAGTTCTGACAATTTTTGTCAGTTTTCTCATTACTTTTATGTAGGAGAAAATTTTCAGAGGCCTTCACTCTGCCATTTTCACTGATATCATCCCAAATAATTTTTAAAATGTGAAAAAGTTATCATTCTTTACAAGGCATAAGTGTACTTTGACCAGCCTGGCCACCTGCAGAATGTTTTGTATCCAGGGGAGTCTTAGTCTAGCTAGTTAGAAATCAAACTTGTCAGGGAAGGAAAGACCTGTCTGTGGGCTGCAGGAAGAAGTCCAGGGGTGCAGGGGACACAGTATTCAGAGGTGGGCAGTGGACGACTGGGAGGCAGGAGCACCGTTCAGGACCATTGTCAGAGGGCAGCAGGCCCAGTGCAGATGGTTCCAGGTGTGCGTCCCTGTGCCCATCCACCTTGGTTCTGGGGGCTTCAGCCATGGGGGACTCAGGGCTGACCCTATGGCTGTCCAGACAGGGCTGGCCAGTAACTGATGCCTGGTTCCTCTCCAGCACTATCAGGCCATGATTGCTAGTTTTCTACTTGGAATGTCCTTCACTGTCTGGGTAGACATTCCCAATACTCATTCAGCTGTTTCCTGAGATTTAATGACCAATCCTGAGCTCAAAGACCTTTTGTGAGTGTGGGCACTGCTTCCTCCCTTGATTCTTCCTGAAGACACGTGCTGGTTTCCCACAGTCAGCCTTCTTGCAGTCCTGAACTGCAGGATTTCCTTCTACAGTGCCCTGTCGACTGGGGGCAAGAGCAGGTGGAGACAGTGCTGGGTCTGGACTTGATGACAGATGTGGGACAGGGGTCTCGGAATGGCACGTCCCCAGTTTATTACTCTTGGAATTAGAAAGAGTTGAGAACACTAACCCGAATCTCTTCATTTTCACAAGCCCAGTGGGGTCTCCCAGAGAGCAAGAGACAAGGTTTTTTGGAAAGTCTGGAATGTTTCCAGTCCTCGAATGGCCTTTTTGGCCATTCAAGTGACAGCATACGCACTTTTAATTTGAGGGATCAAAGTTCTCAGCCTGGGCAGTCCCATTCTCCTTCTTTATTTCTTGTACCCCATTTTTTGGTAAGTCTTATCTGCATGCACAGACTCAGCTTCCTCCTCTCCCCTCTTCATCCCAGCTCCTTGAGATCAGTCTTCTCCGCCAATGATGATTCTCACCAGGGTGTCAGGAATCTTGCATGCAGCCCCATTGGCCCTTTCTCCATACCTGTCTTTCTCAAGTGTCTCATCAGTTGACACTTGGCATGAATTTGTCCTTCCTTCTACCCTTCCCCTGTCATTTCTGTCCTTCCTTTGCTTAGAGAACCGAAAAGAAGCCAGTGTGTTTCTTTTTCTCTAGGAAAACAAAAGAAGGACTCCAGGTGACTTGTGTGCCCATCAGCTTCCTGTCTTCTCCTTGGGGTGTCCCAGGCAATTCCAGAGTGGTCACAATTCAAGGCATTCTCTTCCTGCTGGAATCAGTTCATCCTCCCATCTCCCAGCTATCTTTGGACTCCCTGCCCTGAGACCTGATGGGAGCCTCAGTCCCTCACCTACAACTTTCCAAGTTCACCTTCCAAACATCTCTCAAAGCTTCCATTTTCACTCCTGGCATGGCAACCTTGTGTGTAATCATCTGTTCCCGGAGCACCACTACCCCAACCTCCTTGTCCCGCCTTCCTAAGAACACCCAGACAAGCACTCTGAAATCCACACACAGCTGAACGCCTCTCTGCCCAAGGCCATTGAGGTCTACAATGCAGGGGGGAGATCCCCAACTCGGCTTCACAGCCCCAAGCACCCAGGCCAGGGCTCTTCCAAGCCCAGGGGCCCTCAAGGGAAGGTGAAGAATGACAGGCTCCGGTGCAGAAGAGTCATTTTATTGGGGGAGGAACACGGGATGTTACACATGCCTGGCAAAGGAGGGGAGCTGGTTCCTTGGGCAGAAGGCAGCCATATCATCTTCCAGCATGGGGTCCGTCTCTGTGAGCCCTGGGAAACTGCACAGGCGAGAATGATTGGGCGGCAAGGAGTGGCTCTGTTGGAGGAAGATCCCGATCAGGATGGGGACTTGAGGTCACTGAGTCTTACTGGTGCTGGCTCCTTGTCAGACCCACCCTCCAGAGGAGCAGGAGGAGGCTGAGACCTTGGGCAAGAGTCATGTCTTAGTCACAAGGACAGCCCTGGCCTGGGGCTGGGGGCTCCTCGTGTGTGTGTTTGAATGAGTGTATCCACGTGTACTTGTGTGTGGTGAGTCTTCATGTGTATGTGTATGAGTGTGCTGGCGTGAGAATGCATGCATCTGAATCAGTGACCCTGTGTTTGTCTGGGCATTTTAGTGTGCGTTCATGCCAATGTGTGTTTCTCTTTGTAGTTGTGTTGCTATGCTGCTGATATCTCTCCACCTTGTCAGCTTTTCTGTGGACTTCTCTGCATCTCTGTGTGTGTCACTTTCTTTGGATGCCATTGTTCCAAGCCCCTTGCTGCCCTCCACTAAAAGGACAGCCGGTCTCCAAAATCCTGGGAGCAAGGAGCAGTACTCACCAGCCCACAGAAGCCAGGCCCCTTCCAGGAAGGCCTAGACCTTGATGACAAATGTTAGTCCGGGGATCAGCATAGCTGGAAAATTAAACAGACTAGTCATGATCTCGATGTGAAGAAGTTGGGAACAGCCTAGACTCCCCGAGGTGGGGGACTCTGGAAATCCAGCCATACCCAGTGGGGCTTGGGAGGGCCAGGCCTCCTTCCACCAGCCAGCCCAGCTACTGAGTGTTAGGGTGGGCAGGGGAGACAGGGTCTCTATCTCAAAACTGTCTGAGAATTCACGGGGGGGAAAAGAAACCTGAAATGGGAGAGTTGAGGTTGGAGGGACCCAGCTGTCCTGTAACATGCAGGGACAAACTCCCTGGGGGAAATCTCTGCCCTGCAGAGGGGGAGGAAAGCTTGGAAGTGGGTACTTACCAGCAATGTCATGCACCAGGGTGACATCCAAGTGGCTGAGAATCCCATTGAGCAGAGGGCACACCTGAGCCGGGGCAGAGAGGTGAGGTGAGCAAAGGGGCCCCTGTCAGAGATCCCGGGAGCAGAAGCAACCCCAGGAGAGATTCTCTAGGGAGATCTTCTATCCTTGTTCTGTGTCTGAAAGTGTTGGATTCCAAACAATCCCACAGATGAGTGGTCACCATGCACATTAGGCAGCAGGAGAACCTGGAGGCATGAAAGGTGCTGGGAAGTGCCCTGAATCACACTGGCCCAGAGTTTACTCTGTGATGTCATGTCTGACTCCAAGTAGTGGGGAGTGCTCCAGTTATGGGAGACACGCTCGCATAGGCTCGATGACTGTCTATTGCCATAGAAGCCTGGACAGGGACTTCCAGGATGGGGTGAGCCCATCTCAGCTCCAGTGTGGACAGGCACAGGGCCTGGCCCAGAGCAGAAACCAATTAATGCATTTGGAAGGATGGAAAGAACCAAGGACAGATGAATCCAGGGGTTCCATGGGTGCAATCTACCTATCAAGCTGAGGGGCTCAGACCTGCTCGCCCTGGGCTCTCTCTCAGCCTGAGAAGCTCTAGGACCCAAAGGTCCGATCCCCTTTTGTCTGCTTACCTTGCCCTGCACCAGCTCAGGAAGTACTTTATCCAGGACTGCTGTGATGCTGTTAACAAAGTTTTGAACGGGGAGGGGAACAAACCTGAAAGAGAAACACCGTGGGGTGATGCAGAGGCCTGGGGTTGATATGGAGAAGACTCTGAGGGCCCACTGTGCACCCCACATTCTCAACATTCAGTGATGGAACCAGGCCTTGTCCCTCCACACCTGTGTTCAGGCAAGCAGCCAGGGTCCTGTCTAAAGGGAGTTACGCCACACATAGCAGTGCACACACAGGTGTGTGTAGAGTGAACACATGGTTTTTGGACACAGTAGGTGTCAATAAGACTCTGGAGAATCTATGAATGAATGAACAGGGCTTCGTATGCAGTTGTCATGAGGATTCAGTGAGACGGTATAGGTGAAGCACAGTACATGTGCTCAGCAAAGATGACCCATGACGTGGACAGCCTATTATGTCTCATACCTATTATGTCTCTCAGCGTGTCAGGTAACTGAAATAAGCGACATAGGTAGGTTCCATATCTTTTAGCCCTTTCACGCCTATCATCTCGGTGGAGTCCGCTGATAACTCCAATGTGGTTCCACGATACAGATAAGTAAGCCAGGGTCTAAGTTCAAGAAGCACCACACACAGGAAGCCCTCTGTCT
The DNA here is from genome assembly GCF_000164805.1 of Carlito syrichta. NCBI lineage: Eukaryota > Metazoa > Chordata > Mammalia > Primates > Tarsiidae > Carlito > Carlito syrichta. Next base: position 282,812 of record NW_007246415.1, on the reverse strand, counting down.
CTCCCAGCCTCCTGTAATAAGTGGAATTTAAACCCAGATTTTTTGCTGCCAAGCCCAGCACATGAGGCAGCAGGAGAAACTGAAGGCATGAGAGGTGCTGGGAAGTGCCCCAAATCACACTTGGTCAGATGGGGCTAAGAAGGGACAAGTGACTATTTACCCAACCGTCTATCCATCCATTTGTCCACACATCTATTCTTTCGTCCTTTCCTCCATTCACTGTACCAGCTAACCACCCATCTGTCTGTCCATCCAGTCATCCATCCACCCAGCCATTCCTTTGTCCATCCATCCATCCATCCACCCGTCCACCCATCCACCCAGCCCTCCACCTTCCCTCCTTCCCACGCATCTTTCCACCCTTCCATCAGCTCACTCATTCCTTCTCCCATTGTCCCATCCTTCCAATCATACATTCCGTCATCACACACTGCTGCCTCCAGGTAGAAGAGACTACCCCTATGGTCTCACCTATTAAGCAGGGAGATTTTCAGGCTGCCAGGGGAGTGGGTGCAGTCACCAAGGACCAAGTGGACTCTCTCCTGCTCATCTCTCACAGCTAAGATTTCTGCAGTGATGTTCAGCTTTACAGCCAGCTCCAATACATTTCCGATCAGGGGCCTGCAGAGGAGATGACTCTGCTGCTGTCTGGCCCCACCACATTTCAAGGCAGAGAGTTTTCTTCTCCTTGCCAGAAATGCCAGCCTCACCCCACTGCGCTTCTCCCACAGTTGTACCTATCTCATTTTCCAGTAGGAGAAACCAAGGCTCGTTTCCCAAGTGACCCAAGGTCCCTAGCACAGCAGCAAGGGAGCTGAAGTCAGAGGTTTGGTCTGTTGACTCCAGCACACCCTCTCGGCTGCCCACAGTATTGGGGTCTCCTTTGGGGAGCCAGCCTCCCATCCCCTTTTGAGATCCACTCACGTATTCACTTGGAGGGTCAAGCCGAGAGGGATGGTGACATACAGACGATGGCCATTAGGGCTCTGCACGAGGCCGAGTTCCAGCAGCTGGGGGTTAGTGACCTTAATACTGTCCAGGAGCAACAGAGGAAGGAGAAGAAGCGTTAGCTCCTCTAGCTTCAAACACAGAACCACCTTAAACCCACCTCCCCCATGCCAGAGGCGGAGCTTCCCGCCTGGGAGGTGGAGACAGGAGGGGAGTCTAGCAGTCAAAGCCACATGGGTTCTGAGTCACATGCCAGCCGTTCCCAGCCTCTGCCCTGGACCAGATCAGACACTCACAGGGCCCTAGTCTGTAAGGCATTCCAGCAGAGGGACGGTGTCTGGACTATGTCTGCGTCCAGTATGCCAGCTGAGAGCCTTGCAGAGAAAGAGGCTGTGCCATATTGGGTGACTGTGTGGACTGATGGGTAGATGGTTATGTGGGTGACAGGATGGAAGAGTAAGTGCTCAGACAGAAGGGAGGAGGGATGAACGGGGGGCAAGACCGGCCAGCAGACGAAGGGATGATGTGTGGACAACTGAAGTAAATCTGCACTAACACTAGCAGAGAGGAGTCCCTCATGCCGCCAGGGCCTTTGCTGGCAGGTCAGTCACCAGCGCTTCTCATGGGCACCGTGGTGCGGGAGGTCCGGGAGAATGCAGGAGAGTGGAAGGAGGCTCTCCTCTGAGCCAGCCCCTTGCTGGGTGACCTGCATCTCTCTTTCCCAGCCTTCCCAAGAGTCTTTCTCTGTGGGCACTCTAATCCCCATCTTACCGCCGGAGAACCCAAGCACAGAGAGCGAGGGCGTCTTGACCCAGGTCATCATCGAGTACGTGGTACATCAAACTCAAGAAGACCGTCTATCTCCCAGCCAGGGAGCGGGCACCCGGGTGAGGGGGAATCTTGGAAATGGCCTTGATCCTGCCCTACCAAGGGCCAGACCCAGGCTCTGCCAGCTGTCCACTACTGTGTCCCACAAGAGACACCACGTCTGGCCTCTTCACGGGCATCACAGTGTTCTTAGTCACACTGATGATATAACGGAGGAGGCAGCTTACAGACTCTTGCTTATGTCAAAGGCCATCTGTGTGTTAATGGAGTCCCCAGGTGGGGAGAGAAAAATGGCCATGCCGCGGCAGGAGAAACCTTGACAGATGACCATGTGCCGGTAAGTGAGAGTCAGAGTCCTCACATAGCCTCTCTAGCTGTGTGAGCACTGGCATCTCTCTGTGCCTTGATTTCCCCATTTGTAAACTGGGGGTTATGAAGTTACCTCAAAGGGTCACCATGAGGATTACAGAGGGTCCTGGGGCCCCGGTGTCTCCCGCCAGATGGGGGCTGGGTCTCAGGACTGAGACCTGGCTCCACCTCAGCCACACCCTCCTTCCTCAGGGTCACTGCCTGGGGCTGGCAGATCTCCAGCTGGGGTCCCCTGGTGGGGGCCAAGGCCCTGTTTTGGGGCAACTCACTCAATGAGGCTGTTCAGGCCAGGGATCAGTGAAGCCACTTTGCCCAGCAGTCCCCCAAGCAGGCCATCCGTCGTGCCTCCTGCAGTCTTCAGGGTGTCCAAGAGGGGAAGGCCTTCCAGAATACCCAGCAGGTCCCCCGAGAGCAGGCCATTGCTGAGGGCTGGAGATGAGCATAAGGGTCTCTGGGGTGGGTCCGACAATTCCAGACTCTCAGACCCTCTCCCCATGCATCTCTGCCCCTCCCCGCACTGGATGGTTGGACACACTCCCACACACCCCGACAGAGGCTGCCACAGACGCACTTACCACCTGTCAAGCTTCTGGTGAGATCTGTGGGACTCGAGGGCAGGGTCCCATCCAAGGGCAGGACCTGACCCAGGGGCAAGGGCAGGCCGAGCTGGGCTGTGGTCTGGGCCAACAGCCCACAGAAGACAACGAGGCCCCCGGTTGGAAACATCTCTCTCGGTACCTGTGGACACAATGACAGAGCTGCTTGGCACGGATATTGGAGAATTCATTCACCTCCCGCCCATGTCCCTAGGGCAGGGTTTTCCTTTGTCTGTTCCCCAGAACACCAGGGGTTGATGAGCATCAGCATGGCTAAGCAGCTCATTGCACTGGGCAGGAGGCTGGCTCTTCACATCCAGCGACCGATTTCATCTCCAAGACAGGGGCGCTTGCTACCTGCTATGCATGCGCGAGGAAAGAGTGCTCGTGGGTACCCCAAGCTTCCCCCAGGGTCACAGGCACAACCTGGAGAGAGGACTGGAAACCAGGGCCGTGTGACCCAGAGGCTGCTGCTGAATTTAGGGCCATTGGATTTGCCCTCCAGCTGGGCTTGCCCTAATGACTTGAGTCATTGCCCCTGATTCTTGCTCTTCACAGCCTTTGCCACCTCCTTGCGAGGTCCCTTGGCCAGGATTCAGGCCAGATGTCTGTGGACACCCTCACAAGCCATACAATATCAGGGTCACATGGCTGCAGCCACCATCACATGCAGGCCTGTGTTGGGGACATCTTGGCGCCTCACTGCACACAGAGAACCAGAGGACCGGACAGGGGAAGTGACCTTCCCAAGGCCACACAACAAATTGATGGAAGCAGGTCTCCAAGCCCTCCCTTCACCCAACACACTACATATACTGGGTCTTGTCCACACCCCTCTCCTCTCCCTTAAGCTGCTCTGGGTGAGATCCTGGGGCGAGAGCTGAGGTTGGGTTGCCTTCCAGATACCGCATAGCCCCTCGCGGTCCATTCGGCAACCAGCAAAGCTGTCCCCAGCAGGAGCGAGTGCTCATGCTGGAAGACAGCTGGATGCTTTGGTCAAAGCTCCACCCTAGTGATGGTTGGGAGAAACGAAAGGTCTTCCTGGTCCAAAGAGCCAATTGTGCCCTCCCTAGGGAAGTAAACTGACAGGGCCTCTGAATCTCCTTTGGGCAGCCAGCCCTTCGCGGCTCTCTTGGTCTCCTCTCTTCAATGGAAACGAAAGACCCTAGTCCCAGAAAAATGCACCAAAATGTGCGAAACTGTGTGGACAATCTTAGGAGGTTTGTGGATCACCAGTGTCCACGCTGGTCACATCAAGTGGAAACTATTGCCTCAGAGGTTCTGATTCGGGGTATGAATGTGCCCATTTCTAGTTCAGTGTTACCGGTCTCTTGGAGAGCAGAGCAAATGACTATGCCACAGGCCATTCTGTTTCTCATGCAGTCTGCCAGAGCCACCCCGGTGAGGAGTCTGAGGCCCCACTGACAAGGGTGAGGGCTCACCTGGACTTCTCTGAGGCTTCAGTGGCTGTCCCGGTCTCCTCTCTCTCTTGCTCACTTCTGCTGGGGAGGCAGCCTCTTTTATAGCATGGGAATCAGGAAACATGATTATCCAATGATGGGTTTCTAGATAATTCGGAATTCTGCAATCTGGTTGTGTCTTTCAGGGCTCTCCAAAGTAAATAATTGCCAATCACATTAGCAGGTGGGACAGCTAAGCTATTTGGTTGACAAGTTAAACAGAAAAACTTGAGATGGATGTTACTCAAGACTTCATGGTTTGAGAGTTGGGCTGAGGTGGGGGCCCATGACCTCGGGTGGAATGTCAGGAGAGGCTGCAGTCAGGAGAGGCTGCCTCACGTCTCATGCTCTGCACGTCTCACGCTCTCATGCACGTCTCATGCTGCACGTCTCACGCTCTCATGCGTCCCCCTTTTGTGTCCCTGAAAAGTCCTTCCTAAGGTCCTGGATCCGAAGGATCCCGTGTCATCCTGGTCTCTCGTCTCAGCCTTTCTTCTGCCTTCCTCAAATGAGCAATAAGGTGCGGGGGCCTTTGGGGTCTGTTCCACAGAGGGAAAAACAGAGGCACAGGAAGGCCATGGTCCCAGTCTGCTGAGAGTAGCTCTTGCTCTATAAAATCTGACATAAGCAGGAGAGAGAGAAGGAGAAACGCATATGATTAAGCACCCACTACATGCCAGGCACTCTCCACATTTGCACTTCGTCATCAGTAGTGGTTGGTGACGGAGGATCGGAAAGGGTGATGACTTCGGGGGCGCACAGCAAGGGAGCATAGGAGTCACTTCACCCCACCGCGTGGGTCTGACTCCTCGGAAAACAGTGAGCAGCACTGCCTTCCCTCATCCAGGCCTTCCCTTGGCCTGCAAGTGTCCAAGGGGACGGAGCTTTGGACTCAATTATTCACTCAAGGCATTCGGGGGACTCTTCCCACATCTGGTGACAGTCCTTCTCAAAGTGGTTCCGTTTTTATCTCCATCCCACTCTGTGGATTGGGTTGGGTTGCTGCTGTCCTTGGGACATTGAAGCAGGTAAGACAGGGAATTGAGTCAGGTCTGTGCAGCCAGCTCCTGACAAGCTTATTCCCTCTGGCTTGAGGGCGGGTGGGTTTGGGCTAAGAAAACCCATATTCCAACCCTGTGACCCTGGACAAGTCACCCCAGTCCCCTGAGCTTTGACTTCCTGATCTGCAAGAGAGGGAAGGGAGTGTGAGCTTCACAGGGCTCTGGGCACTGCTGCTGGGGGCTGGGGTGAGTCTCTGGGAGTCACTTCAGGGGTTGATTGTTTTCCTGTCTGCAGTTTTAAGTGCCGTTTCAAATGCCATTTTGCTCAGTGGCAGAAACTTCCCCAGTTCCTTCGGGGTCTCATTTCTGTGCCAGGGGCTTTCAGTTGTGCCAAGGAGGCTGCCCTGTCCATTTTCGACTGGCGATACAGAGACATCTATGTGTCATCCGGCCCTAGACTGATGCGACACTCTGATTCCTTCCTGTCTGAAAGCCTCCTTCGGATTTGGCACGGACTTTCCATCTCGTGATAGACAGGCAGAATTGTTCTGCTGTCCCCTGACTTCGAGACATCAGACAGGCCTGTGGGGCTGCCCACGCCCGCTTGCCCAGGCCCACAAAGACCCTCCCATTGACTTCACTCCCTGGGGTCCCATCACCTCCTGGCTCTGAGAGGGGGCCTGGGCACAGACACCGCTGTCCCGAATCCCACACGTCAGCCTGGGGTCCCCGAGAATGGCAAGGCCCCACCCAGCACACTCTCAGAGCACACCAGGACTACACTCTCTTCGGGTCCTCTTGGACTCCCACACCCCCAACCCAGCAGGGGGACTTTTCTAGTCTTGGGGGCAGGAAGCCTAGTTTCAGCTTCGTCACACGTGTGCTATTCTCAAAGTCCTCGAGGGCCTGAGTTTTAAAATTCAAAAGCACAGTCTTTAAAAACAGAAAAAAAAATACAGTGAAATTGGCTTTTTATTTCGGCATACAGTGTCATGAATCTTAATGCATGTATGGTTTTATGTGGTGGTCGTGGTAATCGGGACCTGGAACGGGCCTTCCCTTCCCCCGAAGCACCCTCATAGTCACACCCTCCCCCACCTGCTGGCAACTACCAGTTTGTTCTCTGTCACTACAGTTTTGCCATAAATCCAGGTTTTGAAACTCAGAGGCCTCCTGGTTGCTTCTCCTGAAACTGTCCTTCCTTGGGACCAAAGAAGCTGCACGTCCCATGCCCCAGGAGGGGAAGTGTCCCAGGGCATCAGGAAGCAAGTGGAGGGACACTCTGCTGGCGTCAGGACCGGTGACGTCAGTGCCTCTCAGCATTTCTCAGGAACTGCAGTTGCCCTTATCTCCCTGCTCATCAGAGCGAGATGGCATTTGGGAGCCTTCACTGGCTTTCCTTTGTGGGTCAGGAGATCCGGTGCTAAAGGGCAGAGCTGACTTTCGTTTCCCAAGGGCTCTGACCTATGCAAGGTCCATTCTCCAGACCTTGGGAACGGAATCCAGAGGGAATGCTGGGTTCATCCCCTGGAGGAAGCTCAGTTGGGGACAGAGTCTGAGAGGGTCTTCAGGTGGGCTTGGGGACTCCAGGGATCCCAAGAGGAGGCACTCCAACTTGGATGGGAAAAACAGATGTCCTCAAGCAGAGTTTGCTTCAAGCAAGCTCCTTAACTCGAGGCTAATCTTCCCACTTATGCTGAGAGTGAATAATAATGGCAACCTTTCCTGAGACAGGAGAGCTTTACGCCATCTGCCGCAATCCTGTGGGGGAACTGAGACCTGGGGAGGACCGCCCAGGGAAGGCTGGGAGTGGTGACGTCACGCTGTCACCTGGGGCTGTTCAGCCTCGGCTCACACTTCAGGAGAGCGTTGGCCTCAGTCTCCAGTTCCGAAAGCCCTCGGCGTCTTCCCTGGGGCCTGTTGGCCCTGAAGTTGCACGACTCCGGGTGAGGAGCTTCTCTTCTTTTTTAAAAAGCAGTCAAAACTGGTATCGTGGTTTTGACGCTTCACCGGAGAGCTCCCCTCTGGGCAGGCATGTCAGTAGCACAGCACAGCCGACTGCAGGCACAGCGGCATGGCACGTCTCTGGAATTACCTGCTGCAGACCTCTTGAGCCTCAGTGTCCCCACTTACATCGTGGCGCTAACTACCCCCTCTGCCTGGGTCTGTGAGGGTCACAACTTGGGGAAACAAATGCAGTTCCCAGGCCCATGCCTGGCACAGAGTCGATTCCCTGTAGTGGAAGGGCATGGAAGCTGGACAGCACAAAGGGCAGGCCTGGACCAACGTTCTGAACGCTTGGGGCTGACTTGGGCTTAAGCCCACCCCTGACTGTGGACCCCAGGATCCCAACAGGCGTCCATTGCCCAGCAAGTTCTTCCAGGAGAAAATGAGACGGCCCGCACTCTGTGAACCTTGGCATGAAAGGGCAATGTGGGAAACCTGAGAGGGCCCCTGGGAAGCCCCTGGCTGGCCAGGAGGGTCAGGAGGAGGGCAGGCGAAAGCCGCCTCACCGAGGCCCAGGCCACCTCACAGGAGACAGGCCTGCCCTCCCATGTTTGCTCTTTGACTCAGAGCAGGAAGAACCCCACGATCTCAAAGCCGTCAAGGGGATCGTCCACCTGAACAGGCACTCAGGCTTGTAAATACCCGGTGAAGCCTTTCAGATTAGGGAGCTGGAACTGGAAGATGAGGACGCGAGGTCCTCCCACCCCATTCCTGCCCTGAGCTGCCGGCATTTCCTCGTTAGGGCTTGTCGATCCAGACAAACACAGATTTCATCACTTCCCCTTGTGTGTGTGACAGACTGCTGGAAGGAGGGAAGGGAAGATTGGGGCGGCGGGGGGCGATGGTGTTTCACAGTGGCTGAGAGGGTAAGTTCTGGAGTCTGGCTGCCTGAGCGCTGTCGAAATGGCTCTTTCCTCACTGTGTTACCCTGGACAAGTGACTGTCTCTCTGAGCCTCAGTGTTCTCATGCATAAAATGGGCTAAAGTTTTGCATCTAATAGGGGCGCTAAGGAGGCATTGATGAGATGCTGAATGTGAACTCTAAGTACCAAGTTAGCACATGTGACACGTATGTGCTGTGGTTATGAATACGTGTATGTTATTAATATGTGCATGTTATTTCCCCTGGATTTCTCAGGATGCTTCCCAACTCTTTGCTGGAGGAGGGTGGGAATCAATATTTAATAACTGAATTGCCAAATATTGACAATAAATGAAATTACTTTTGTTAAGTATTTTCCGTGGACCCATCACATGCTAACCATATTGCAAATGGTCTTTCATGGACTTCCCAAGCACCTTGCATGGTACATCTTTTATGTTTAAAATTGTTAAAGTACATTACACACAGAAGTGAATAACTTACTGAGTTTTCACAAACCCAGATCAAGAAACAGAATGTTGCCAGCTCTCTGGAAGTCCCCGGACACCCTTCCAGTTGCTGACCTGTGCTCCCCGGGACCCACTGTCTGGCACGAATTGGTTTTGCTATTTTTTATTTTTTTGAGTTGGAGTCTCACTCCGTCGCCCAGGCTGGAGTGCAGTGGCATGCTCACGGCCACCCCAGCATTGACCTGCTGGGCTCAGGCGATCCTTCCATCTCAGCCTTCCATGTAGCTAGAACTATAGGTGCATGCTACCATACCCAGGTAATTTTTAAAAATTTCTTATAGAGATGAGGTCTTGCCACGTTGCCCGGCTGGTCTCAAACCTGCAGGCTCTGGCAATCCACTTGCCTTGGCCTCCTAAAGTGCTGGGATTATAGGCTGAGCCACCGAGCTTGGCCTCGTCACCCTTTCTTATACCCCCTTGAAACCTAGTCACATTCTTGGCACAGAGTAGGTGCCCAGTAAATATGGGTTGAGTGGCTGAGGGATTGGGAAACCCGCAGGCCCCTCCCTGCACTGAAAACAAAGCCACGGATGGGCTTCTGGCTGCAAAATTTTAGGCCAAGAGTGAGGTTAAATGTTATTTCTGGGACGATGAGCAAACCAAGGAACACATGTTCCCAGGATGGATCCTTCAGCAGGTAGGGACCTAGACATCGGGGCCCAGGCACAGGGACCTGCACCCTTCCGAGCTGGAGTTTATTGTGTGAGAGGATGGAATGTCCACAAGGCCTGGGATGAAGGATTTAGGGAAGCACTTGAGCTCCCCACGTGCAGACTCTCCTTCTGGTCAACAGAAGGCCCAAGGACGGTCCCGGCGAGCATGTGGAGGGCTGGCTGGATTCACGGCCGCCTGAGTCTGTGAGCAGCAGCCTGCCCTGTGGGGAGGAGAAGTAGCGTGAGTCACCAGAGGGCCTTCCTCCCGGCCTGGGCCCGCCAGCAAGGGCAGCTCCACTCTGTGCCTGCCGGCCAAGGGCTGGAGCCAGGCGCATTCACAAGAAAATGCCCTACAAGTGCTATTTCGTTATTCACTCCTTGAAATCTTCCATTTGCTAGACTGTGAGCTCTGTCAAGGCAGGATGGTCACTGGAGTGAAGGTGGTCCCAGGCTGGGCGGGATCAGCGCTCCCTACTAGACTGGACCTCGGGAGGAGTTAGAATATCTGGCCACCTGAAGGTTTGAAAGTGCCGGCAGGGACCAGCCTGCTTGGTGGAGGCTCGTCTGCTGTCCCACTGCTCTTGGTGGACAGTCATGGTCATGATTACATGGCAATTTTTTTTTGAGTTGGAGTCTCACTCTGTTGCCCAGGCTGGAGGGCAGTGGCATGCTCACAGCCACCCCAGCATTGACCTGCTGGGCTCTGGCGATCCTTCCACCTCAGCCTTCCAAGTAGCCAGAACTACAGGTGTGCAATACCATGCCCGGCTAATTATTGATTTATTGTAGAGACGAGGTCTCGCCAATAAATGGTCCAGGCTGGTCTCAAACTTGTGGACTCAGGCAATCCACTCACCTCAGTCTCCCAAAGTGCTGGGATTACAGGCTGAGCCACTGAGCCTGGCCCCATGGTCATTTTTAAATGTCCTCACAGTGTGTGCTGCCAGCCCTCAGCAGGCCCCACCAGGGCCCTGGGGGGCGGGGGTGTGGGTTGGGGAAGTACCTCTTTCAGCAGTTTACCTGTCCTCAGGCACCCCCCCCAATCTGGTGGACCAGACACTCACCCACCAGGCTTTTCAGCAGTTTCACATCCAGCTGCCTGAGGATTTCCCTGGTCAGAGGACACACCTGGGCCACCAGCACAGAGAGAAGGGTCAGACAGGGGCTGGGAAAAGAGATCGGGGCTGCCCGCAGCCACAAGCGTCAGTGCCATGGGGTCTCCAGCAGGAGGCTTGGCGGGAGTTGCACCCTTGTGGTAAGTACCAGTGACCCGCTCAGTGCCACGCGCAGCACTTCCTGCTCTGTCTCCCCGAAGCCTCACGCCACTCCGTGGGAGGGACTGCCGTGGGTCCCACGCCACAGAGGGGAAGTCGAGGCTCGTGATAGCCAAATTTCTCACCCAAGGACACGCTAGCAAAACTGATGGCAGAACTGGAATCCTTAGTTGAGACTTCTCAGGTCCTAGACAAGCTTGCTTGACATCCTTTGCTTACTTGACAAATGATATGCCCTGACCCTGCAGCTCAAGGACGCCAAGGTGCAGATACTTTTAAACCCACCTGACTTTCCACCAGGCGTGGGGTAGCCTTTTCCAGGTTCTCTCTGAGGTTGTGGAGGAAAGGCTTCATCTTTGGTTGAATATTCCTAAGAAGGGGTGGGGGTATGCTACAGAACAGACACATCTGGCAACGTCAGTGCCCAGCCCTGTGCAAGGGGTGCCATTGTCGCCAGGCTGAGGAATGGCTCAGACCTTGCCAAGGTCACACCGAGTGCTGGCTATATTAGGATCACGTCACCAGATGCCACAGCCTGCCCCCTCTGCCCTCCTGTGGATGGGAACCACGGGGGCTTTGGCTTGGGAGCTGGGGCACGGCCAGACTTCCGGGTTAGAAAGTGAGTTCTGCTGCAGGGTGGGAACGAAGGCGGGGTGGGGACGGGCCCCGTCGGGGAAGGCTGGGGAGGCTCCTGCAAGGGTCCAGGTTGTGGACAAGGAGCTGGGTTGACAGAGAGAAGGGGACAGGTGGAGCGCTGCTGGGAGGCTGTTGGTGGGAACCAGTAGTGCTGGGCCTCTGGGAGTGGGAGGGAAGGGCCTGGCTTCCGGGAGAGTGGTGGGGTGGTCACTGGGTGGACATGAAGGAGGGGCAGGTCTGAGGGAGGTGTGAGGTCGCTTTGGAAGCATCCGGGAAGTGGGGGGCACATGCGTTTGCAGCCAGGGCACTCGGGAAAGGGCCCACCCTGGGGTGGGTGGCTGGGGCCTCACTCGGTGAGGACGGCCACGTGGATGCTGCTGGGCTCCATGTGACATTTGCCTATCACGAGGTCCCTCCGGCCAAACTCGTCTTTCTCCAGCCAGAACTCCACAACGAGGCTCATGCGTGCATGCATCCGAATGACATCGTGGAAAGGCCTGTGGATGAGAGGAGGAGGGGTGGGAGGAGGGAAAGAGAGCGTGGGAATCTCCAGGTGGGCAGAGGTGGGCACTGTCCACCATCAGGCTGCTCCAGCACTCTGAGTCCTTTCAACAACTGGACCCAGTTAACTCCTGAAGTCAGTGATTCAGGCCAGAGTGCCTTTTGAAAATCCCTTAAAGATACCCACCAGGCACCTTCAGAAAGTCAAGCATTGTGATTTAATCTCTCTTTTCAAGATCTCCCTTTCAGCTGCGGCCTGCCTCTCTTTGGGAGCAGGGGCTGTCAGTGTCTCCCACAGCAGTCTCCCATTCTCTCTTGAATTGGGCTCGGGGTGAGCTCACACTGCTTTAAGTGAGCAGATGACCTGCCTTCACTGACTAGTGAGTGCCATTGGTAAGCGGAAGGAACCAAGGCTCAGAGAGGTGAAGCCTTGCCCAAGGTCTCTGGACAAGCGAGTTCTGAAGCCAGGATTGGAATTCAGTTTGGGGTCGGAAAGACCTGGATTTCCCAGGCTGCCAAATTCCCCAGCTCCCCGTTCCCTGTGAGGAGGGACCTCTCGATGCCACGACTGTGTAACTCACGGTTTCAGTTCAACATCAAGTCCAAGTGAGAGGCTTGTGGAAAACCACTCCTTCAGGAAAGACATCCGGATGCCGCCGTCATCCAGCTGGATGCTGGTGATGTTTATGCTGCATGGGGAAGTGCCGTGGCCCGCAAGGTGAGAAACCCCGACCAAGCAAGGCCTCATGGGAAACAGGGCCGGCCATCTTTAGAGAGGCCATGGGCTTGGTAAGGGTTCCTGGTGCTCTGTGGTGCAGGAGCCCGGGCCTGAGCTTTCCTGGAGGCCCTGCTGACCCCGCACTGTCTTGTGTGTGGCTAAGCCCCCACTCATCCTCATGCCAGGTCTTCTGTCTTCTTCCCCTTCAGCCTTCCTTCCTTCCCCCTACACCTCGGCCCCTCCACCCTCCTAGCTCTGCTCTTGTCCCAGAGCTCTGTAAAGAGGCCAAAGGCTGGGGATGCTGTTTGGGGTCTCACCTGCCGTCCGGCTGCTGCTGGAGCTTCCTGCCGCTGATGAGCCAGCCCACCAACCCTGGGGCCACCTGCGCCGAGGCGTTCAGGTGGTCCAGGAGGGGGATGCTCTGGATTCGGTCCTCCACGTTGTGCTTTATGAGGCCCTGGGCAATGACTGGAAAGAGGCAAGAGACCAGTGACCACGGGACCATGGATCCACCAGTGACCTCACGTGGTGTCACAGGAAAGGCAGGGCTTGGAGTTAGGAGACTGGGGTTGAGGTCAGTGTACCTTCTTACTGAGGGTTGGACATGTGTCGCCACCTTCCCACATTCTCTGACCGTGCAATTAAGCTTTGCAAGACAGGTGTGAGCATAAGGAAAGCCCCTGCTGAGGGCTGGCAGGCAACGGCTCTCAATGGGGATATTCTGGCTGGAAGTTCTCCTGGCTCTGTCTCCAAGTCTGGAGCACGGAACTCCAGGATGGAGATCGATGTTGGTTGAAGAGAACAACAGGCAAGTAGATACAGGGAGAAGAAATGTAAACCACCCATGTTGAACTTGGAACAACTGCAGGACCCAGTGGAGCTTCCAGCAAAGCAAGAATGAAGCCCCCAAAGGAAGGGAGCTGTAAGAGCTGTGGACGTATTGGAGTCATGCCTTTCTGCTCAGACTCTCCTGCGTGAGACGGGGACCCAGTTCTGACAAACCCCGGAGCTTACCACAGTGCACACACTTCCTGGCCTGGCCCTGAGCTTGGGTCCCACACCGACGACTCCAGGTCATTGCAAGGCAGCAGCTACCAGTCGCAGCAACAAACACACTCACAGCCAAAGAGCTTTCCTTCATGTAAGTCTCAAAAGCAGCTTCTGAACTAACACTGTCACTGCACCATCACAAGGGTCAGGCTATCTGGGCCCACAACAACACACCAATGCAGCTGATAACCTAAATGAAATGGATGCACTTATGGCAAACCATCAAATGCCAAGTTTGAATGAAGGAGAATTGAAAACATCCATAATCAAAGAAATTTCTTAAGAAATAGAAACAGTGATTGAAAATATCATTCTCCCCAAAGCTTCTGACTCAGATGGTTTTATGGAAGAGTTTTACCAAGCTTTTATAAAAAGGAAACTTGAAAGAAAATAGAAAAAGAGAAAGATGTCAGATTTATTCTCTGAGGTTAGTATAACTTGCCTAGACTTGGGATGGTACAGGGAAAGTTTCATGTTAGTTTTATTATAAAAATTTTGTGAAAATCCTAAATAAATTATTAGCCAATAAAATCTAACAGTACACTATAAAACTATCATTTTATTTTAGCAGTGCTAGGGTTGTTCGACAGCAGAAAAATCTATTAAGACGATGTCATTTAATGGATGGAGAAAAAAGTTATGAACTTTTAGATACATTGAAAACATTTGTTAAGGGGCCAACGCTGACTTATAATTAATACAAATTCATAAAACTAGGAACATAAGGCATGGTCTTAATGCAATACAAGTTTTATTCTAAAATTCTATAGGAAAGATCATCCTTCGTGGAGAATTCTAGATACTTTCTTGTTCCTATTGAAGGCTCTGGCTGCAACGCAGGATGAGAAAGAGGCAGGGGAGGTGTAAGGCTTGGAAAAGAAAAAGATAAAACTGTCATTACTTGTAGGTGATGTGATGCTCAAGATAGAAGAATCCTACAGAATAAACAAAACAAGCAATTAGGACTATAAAAAGCCAGCAAGATCTTTGAATATCAGATTAATTTTCAAAAATTAACAGCTTTCCTCTTATCTGTACCAGCAATACCAATTAGAACATATAATAAAAAATTAGAGCCGGGCTCGGTGGCTCAGCCTGTAATCCCGCGCCTTTGGGAGGCTGAGGTGGGTGGATTGCCTGAGCCCGCGGGTTCGAGACCCGCCTGGGTAACTTGGCGAGACCTCATCTCTAAAATAAATAAAAAAATCAGCTGGGCGTGGTAGCGCGCGCCTGTAATTCCGGCTACTCGGAAGGCTGAGGCGGAAGGATCACCAGATCCTCAGTAGGTCGAGGCTGCGGTGGCCGGGAGCGGCCACTGCACTCCAGTCTGGGCGACAGAGTGAGACTCCAACTCAAAAAAAAAAAAAAAAAAAAAAATTAGGTAGCAGTTACTGTGGCACCAAAAACTATAAATCCTCTAGGAATCAATTTAACAAATCATGCTCATGATATTGATAGAACTTTAAGATTCTATTATGAGATCTATAGTAAAATCTGAATAAATTGAAAGCTATACTAAGTTTATGATTGGATGGTCTATCATTGCAGAATTATCAGCTCTCTCTAAATCAACAAACAGATTCAGTGTAATCCCAAACTTCCAGGTGGCATTTTAAAAAAGTAAACTCAAAACACTCTAAAATTTGCTTGGAAGAATAAAGGTCTATCAGAGAAAACATCATTCTCCGAAGATGTTTTAAAATATTGTCTTATTGGTGTAAGAACAGATACACAGATACAGCATAAGGGAGCTCAGAAGTGAATCTTCATATCTGGGAATTTGATCACTTAGTTGAGAGTTGGGGAAATGGACTCATGGTAAGGAGAGAAGCAGAGCGGAATCTCTGCCTCACATAGACAGACATATGTAAAGATGCCACCAGAGGACTGAAATCCTAGATGCTAAAGGAAAAGCCAAAACAAAGAAGGGTCTGCCTGGGGCAGAGGTAAGGTTTGAAGGCTCTCCAATCACACACCACAAGATAAAATATTGATGAGTTTAAAAATATTCCTGTCCAATGGAGGCCCACAGAGCTGATAGATGACAGTTTGGGATATTTGCAATGCTAAAACCTGATGAGGGACTAATGTCAAGAATAAATTGATGTCTCTTTAAATCAAAGAGGATTAAAAAAAATAGGAAAGCAAATATGAAAAGTGGAAAAAGACATGAGCAGGGAATTTAAAGAAGTCAAAATTGTGTACAAAATCCTAATGAGATGCTCAAACTTCCCAGTACTCAGATAAAGCCAAGCTGAGAAAATTTGGTATCTCTCAACTACACATCAAACAGGCAAAACATGATGAAGATGGTGTTATAGAGTGAACTGCATCTCCTTTTCCCCAATATGATTGTATTAGGAGACAGGGACGTTAAGAAAATAATTAAGGCTCGAGGTTATAAGGGTGGGCCCCTAAACTGATAGGACTGGTGTCCTTATTAGAAAAGACACCAGAGATCCCGTTCTCTACATGCAAAGAAAAGGCCACATGAGAATACACTGAGAATGTGGCTATCTGCAAGCCAGCAAGAGCGGCCTCTCCAGAAGCCAACCCTGTTAGACCTTGATCTTGGACTTCCAGCCTCTAGAACTGTGAGAAAGTAAATGTCTGCTATTTAAGCCACCCAATATGCGATGTCTTGTCATGACAGCCCAAGTAAGACAGGAAACTCTCCCGAGTTGGGGCACATGGGAAGACAGAGATGCTGATTTAATATGGGAGCAAGTACAGATTGGCACAGCGCTCTGAGGGGATTTTGGCAGTTTCAGTTGAGTCTTCATCTGTCCTAGGGCCCGGCCATCCTTCTTTGTAGGCATATCCCAGAGAAATTCTCCCACAGGTTCTAACAGGAACATGTACAGGGATATTCATCTTAGTGTAGTTTATAATTAGAGACAACCTAAGTGTCCATCCCTAGGGGAATAGCCAAAAAAACTGGGGTGGATGAATCTTATGGCCTTCTCCGCACCAGCTGAAACAGCATACATATTGACAGCATAGTGTTGAGTTAAAGCAGTAAAAAGAATGAGACATGTATGGCAACGTAATTTGTGTAAATCAAAACACAGCGTCAGCCGGGCTTGGTGGCTCACCCTGTAATCCCGCGCCTTTGGGAGGCTGAGGTGAGTGGATTGCCTGAGCCCGCGGGTTCGAGACCCGCCTGGGCAGCGAGACCTCATCTCTACAATAAATCAAAAAATCAGCCGGGTATGGTAGCGCATGCCTGTAATTCCGGCTACTCGGAAGGCTGAGGCGGAAGGATCGCCGGAGCCCAGCGGGTCGAGGCTGTGTTGGCTGGGAGTGGCCACTGCACTCCAGTCTGAGCGACAGAGTGAGACTCCAACTCAAAAACAAAAAAACAACCCCCCCCCAAAAAAACAGCGTCTTTAAATATATACATTAAACACTCTATAGTGCCTAAAAGACCGTAGGATTGTGGGAGTGAGGATAGAGGGAGAGCCACATAAAATAAGACAAAGGAGGAACCTTGCAGTGATAATGTGCTGTGAGTTTACTGCACTTGAGGTCTAGGAAAAAAGGAAGAAAAGACGACTGACCTGAACTCACCAGCGGGTCAGTGGTGGGCCCAGATGACGCCTTCCCCCCCACCCCATGGACAGCCAGCAAGGCCTGGGGCTTAGCTTACTTCTTGCCAGGGTGGATTTGGTGTCCATGTGGGCCTGGACCAGTCTGGACCAAGGCTGGTTGTACAGTGCTGAGGGCGAAACCAGCAATTCAAGGAGGACGAGGAGCCTCCAGAGTGGACACATCTTGGGGGCTGGGACTTGAGGTGTCAAGAATGGTTAGATGGGGCCCAGGCAGACGGCTGTGAGGGTGGCTGCCCAGATGGATGGGCTCATGGTCTTCGGCTGGAAGATGACACCAGAATTGGCATGCTATGGGCAAGAGGTGCAATGGGCTCTGGCAGCTGCATCCAGGGCTTGCTCACATGATGAGAATGGCAGGTGGAACCCTGGGGGAGGCTGGGGTTCCAGAGGGAAGCCTTGTTGCTTGGAGACTGTCACCAGAGTCCACTGTTGGGTCACTAATAAGAGTCCTCTCTCTCCCAGACCCTGGCACAAGTTGGATGTTGGTGACTTTTCAGTGAACCAATGAATGAATGAGGATGGTTAACCCCAAGCTCTCCAATTGGACTAGAACTTTCTTAGAGATTGATCACTTCAATTGATTGATTGATCACTTCAATTGATTGATCACTTCAATTCCTACTAGGAATTGATCACTTCAATTCCTACTAGGCTGCTTGCTTTCCAGAAATTAAGTGCTGATAAATGTTTGCTGAGTGACTAAATGAATAGACGAGTAAAGATAGCTGATTTCTGAACCCATTCCAAATTATGAGTTTCTTTGTGTGTGTGTGTGTTGGAGTCTCACTCTGTCGCCCAGACTGGAGTGCAGTGGCATGCTCCCGACCAACGCAGCCTCAACCTGCTGGGCTCTGGCGATCCTTCCGCCTCAGCCTTCCAAGTAGCTGGAACTACAGGCGCATGCTACCACGCCCGGCTAATTTTTTTGATTTATTGTAGAGATAAGGTCTAAACAAGTTGCCAGGGTGGGTCTTGAATCTACGGGCTCAGGCAATTCATTCACCTTGGCTTCCCAAAGTGCTGGGATTACAGGCGGAACCACTGAGCCTGGCCCAAATTATGAGCTTCTTGAGGGCAGGGTGTGAGTCCAATGAATCCTCATGTCTATAGCGTCTCCCATGTTTGCCACACGGTAGGTACAAATGAATGTTTGTTAAATGATACAAATGAATGAATGATTGGATGGGTGGATGTGTTATGGCGTGGCTGAAGACCGGGTTCTTGGTGCTATGAAATTGAATGAGACACACAGCAGAAGCAAAGAATTGTTTATTTAGCAAAAGTAACAGGCAACAGTAACCTCCAAAGAAAGGTAGGAGTAGGCTAGAGCTGAAGAGTAGCTCAAGAACCCTGACTCAGACAAGGCTGGGACCTTTTATATTCTTTTTGGTGGGAAAGTGGACTTTGATTTTGCAAAACTTGCAAAAAGAAAACATTTTGACTATTGCTTCTGAGATTAAATGTATTTCCTGGGGAAGGAGTAACATTTCAGGTTGCTGCACATAATTCTGCCTGCTATCCCATAATGTTAATGGTATGCATGAGATGCAGTCCATATGCATTAACCTTAACTAGCTCTTTTGCATGAATATGTTATGAGAACTCGAGGAGGTCCCCTGTGTGCCTGTGCCAGACCTGGGGTATCTCCTTTGTGGACCTTATGGATTTTCTTATCTGGTTTCAGGAGGGGATGTATGTTCTGTCCTGGGATATTGATTAACGTTTGTGTTTCACGGCTTTTTTCCTGCGTTCCCAAGGCTTCTTGACTGTTGAGATTCGCCTTCTATGCGCCACACCCTATCTTCCTGCCCCAGATCGGCTGATCTTGTCTTTCTGAATGAGATTCACAGGAAGGGGATAGAGAGGCTTGAAGCCAAATCATCGGGTGGGGTGGGGATCAGAGATGGTTCATTTCAGATCTCCTGTCCTTACTAGTTCAGGAAAGGGTGCTGCATCTGTCCAGTTGTTCCGATCCAAGCCCTTGGCGGCCCTGGACTCCTCTTTTCCTGTCTCCCACAGCCCATCTGTCAGAGGATCCTGCTGACACTCCCAAAATGTGACCAAGTCTCACGACACCCCCTCGGCCACCACGGCTTGGCCTGTGCATCACAAAGCTGTCCTGGCTGTTTCCTGTCTCCCGACTTCGCCCGCCTACAGCCTCTTTTCCAAACAGCTTCCTGAGCAACCGCTTGAAGGTATGGTCGAACTGAGCCCCTCCATGGCTCAAAGCCCTCCAACATTTCCTACTGCACACTGGGCGAAAGCCACGTTCCACCTGATGCTTTCCAGGCCCAGCAGGGTCCCCCTGAGTCCTCCTGGGCTTCACCTTCTGCTGCTCTCTCCCTCGCCCACTCAACTGCAGCTGCACAGACCTCGGGGTCTGGGACCCATGGTTCTGCCGGTGTGAGCTCGGAGACGGAGGCACTGGTCACTGTCGCTGTGCTACCCTCCCACGCCATGAAAGACGGATGTGCAGGGTCCCACTCGGACGAGGGCTGGGAATACTCTTTCTGAATTTCACAGAAGCCTTGGGACCATTCTTGGGCAACTCACTCTGGTTTTGTAGGAGATTGTCCTGAGGAAGGCTTTGCTCCAGTGCTGACACCATTTGAGATTGTTTTTTTTTCAGAGTTCACGCTCTCCCTGGGAAATGTCGGTAGAATATTGATTACTTTGAAATGTACTTTTCTAACCTTCCTGGTCTGTGTAGCTGGTTGGAATCTTCTTATATTTTGTTAAGAAAGTTGGAGAAGAACGAGCAACCTTTGGAGGACCCAATCTGTTGTCTTCAGCTCTTTGGACGTCTAATGTGGGGTGGGGGCCGTTAGTTGGGCCTCATCATAGACCGAGGTTCTCAGGGCCACAGAGTCTAAGGAAATGGTGACATGAGGGTGCAGACTTTCAGAGCTTGGTGTGTGACAGGGGAGAACAGATCTGGAAGGGTAGGGACAGGATTTGGAGCCAACTTGATGCAGAATCACGTGCAGTTAAGAGCATGTGCTTTGGGGTCGTGCAGACCAGGGTTCAACCACCACCTCTGGGCAGACACAGCTCCCGGGTCTGTGAAGGGATCACTGTGCACGCCTCAGGGCTGTAGTAAGGACTGGAGGGAAGGATGCATGGGCCTGTGCTCGGCAGCTGTGTCTCAGGGAGGCCTTGTTCTGTCCTTATCTCCGAGCCTCTGCTTCCTTAGCTCTAAACCAGGGAAGCCGGCGTGGTAAACGACACCACATACGGAGTCCTGGGAGGGTGCCTGGGACACCTGCCCCGTGGATGAGGGGCCACCCCTCTCGAGCCCTCCTCAAATGGGAGCTGGACTGCAGCCGACTCCAGTGGGTGGGACCACGATGGGAGGCTGCCCGGCAGAAGGGGGACAGCCCTGAAGGGAACTTGTGCAGGGTTGCTCAGACAGTGGCCTCATGTCATTGACTCAATGGAAAAAGCACAAGTGTCATGGCACTCAGTGCCAGGAGCCAAGGCTCTGGGCATCCCGACAGTGGTCAGGCAGGTCTTTGTCCTCATGGCGCTCATATCCCCTTGGGGACACCAGCCATCTCCCACTGTCCCTGCCCCTGAGCACTTGATGAGGAAGTGTGGCTGAGCTGTGAGGAGGCGGAGGTGCCACGGGGACACATGAGGGGGCACTGGCCAAGGGAGAAGGGTCGTCAGGGAAGAGGCCTTCCTGAGGAGGTGGAGTGCAGCTGACACAAGGGAAGAGGCCACAGGTTGGGGCGTTCACATGGTGCCCCCACGGAGGGTGGCAGGCTGCTGGGTCTTTCCTGAGCAATGCTGAGGAGGGGAGGCCTTGCTTGCTGGGCTCATTCTCATTGCTGAGCCTGCTCCATGGGCTCTCATTCCACTCTGATGCCAAATGGGTGAGGGAACAGGACCCAGAGAGGCCAGCGACTGCCGTGCTCCCAGCCAGTGCAGAGCCGGCAGGCATCCTAGGGACAGGCTGAATGCTTTCCATATAATGACAGACTTAAACCTCAGCACAGCCTCTGGCAGCAGGTACTGCTATTATTAGCCTCTTTCCACAGGCACAGGGACTAAAGTGAAATCTCCAAAGCCACCAGCTGGGGAGGGACCTGCAGGAGTGAGCTCAGAGGCCCCGTCACTCACCTCAATCAGCTTCCCCCCTCACACCCCTCTCTGCTCCCCAGCGAGGTCCTTATCCCCACCCCAGCCACAGGCACTGCACGGAGAGGCAGGGAGGACTGTAGCCACAGATTCGGATTGAGCCCTGGCTCTGAAGTCACTTGTCCAGGGACACACAGATGGTAGATGTGGGGCTAGGATTTGAACCTGGGCCACCAGGCTCTATCTTGTTTCTGAGTAAATTCACTCCTGGGCCTTTGCCCTTCATCCCAGGCTCTGCAAGCCTGTTCTGCCCAGTGTTCTTTCTGTTCATATTCTATGGGGGCCACAAAAACTCCTTGGAACATGCCTGGCAAATATCAGAGGTTTCAGTGAGCTGGAGTTGATCTCACTATAACCGTGAGCACTCTGGACCTCAAGGGGGCCCGAATGGACCCCAGCAAGCCTAGGGTCTTACCTAGCAGAGGGTCCTGGGGAAAGGAGAGAGGCAGATTGCCAGCAAGGACCATGGCACAGAGCCTCGTGTGGAGCGTTCCAGGCAGTTTCAGACCTGAGGATGGAGCAAGCTCAGTATGTAGGGCAGAACAAGAGAGCCAGTGTGGCCGGAGCAAGTGGACAGGGCAGGAGTGGTGGGCCACAGGGCCAGAAACGTGCATGCCAACACATCAAGCTGTCCTTGCTGGTCACGGTGAGGCCCAGAGTTCCATTCTAAGACAGACACAGGTTTGAGGACTGACTGCTCATTCTTGGTCATGGAGTTGGGACACATCACTGCAGCTCTGCTAGCCTCAGTTTTCCATCTACTCAAGAGGAAAGAACAGTTCCTTTCCCAGCTTATTGTGAGGATTAAATTAAAATAAGGTATTGGAGGAAGGGGCCAGATAGTAAAAAAACAAATCTAGCAGTGGGTGAACAGAGGCTGGGAACAGCAGTGTGGCTTTTTAAAGCTTTGGTGAAGCAGCGAAGTGAAATGGTGCTGCCAGGGCCAGGGCAGGATTTCTCCCACAGACCACAACTTTGTTGACTGCTCTTGCCTGAGACACTCAGAGGATGTCACCAATATACTCACTGCATGGGAGAATGGCCAAGAGGATGAAGCCTACCCAAGGTCAAAAGATCTACAAACATCCCAGACAAGACAAGAAGTTTTGTTGGTGAGTGTTTGGGAAACTTCTTGTCAGAGCGTTCAGACATTTCTGAGATAAAGGATGAATGAACTCAGGTATCCTCCACCTTTCAGACTTTGCCATCATGACCAGACCCCCACCATCTCTGGCTGCCTTTACCCTGACCCACACAGACTGTGGAAGGAGGACAGTCTGCAGGCTAGAGCTGCAAACAATTTATTGTGAGAGGATTACAAGGGAGTCAGCAATGGGTCCTGGTGTGGCTCACAGGGAAATGGCCTCCATGCCCAGAGAGTAGGGGGGGGTCTCTGGGTCCTGGGCGGGCAGGGCGATTGCAGAGAGCGGCTGAGTTGTCAACATCATCTGCACTGGGATGCCCTGGGGCATGGAAGACGTCCGCAGGGGGAGACTAGGAAGCAGGACTTGATTCTGTGTGAGAGAATTCAGGAATTAGTCGTCTCAGAACCCTTTCCAAGCAGGTCATAAACCACAACTGACAGTCGTGGGCCGCTGTCCATGGTGCTGAAACGCTTCTGTCCATACACTGTCTATCTCTGGGTTCCATCAGCCCGATTTCCTGGACCCCCTCTCATCAGTTAAGGAGTGTCTTCCTCTTCACCTTGGCCTGCTTCTGACATGAGGATGCCCCAAGACGCCCTGGCTAATCAAAAGGCATAGTTCTTACTTTCAATATTGGCAACTCATTCACGTTCATATAACACTTTCTAGACTAATCCAAATGTCTGTGGGCTGAATAGGGGGCCACATGTATGGGACATCTGTGATAAATGGCAGCCTAGGTGCATTGGTGGGGGCAAGACGAGATGCTCTGGGCTTCTCACAGTTTTGCATCCGGCAACAAAGTGTCTAAATTAGAGCTGGACTGTCCAATGTGGACAAGATGCCACTAGTTATGTGTGGACTATTTGAGCATTTGAAATGTGCTGTAAGTATAAAAAAACACATCAGATCAAAGACTTAGTACCAAACCAGAATGCAAAATATTTTACTAGTAACTTTTATAGCGAGTCTATGTTAAAATAATATTTTGGATATAATGAGTAAAGAAAATAATTACCAAATTAATAGAATCAGTTTATTTTTCCTTTTAAAGATGGCTTTGCTAGAAAATTCAAAATTGCAAGCATGTCACATGTTATATTTCTGTTAGACAGTATTGGTGCAGAGTATTAGAACACTGAACTAATCAATTCAAGGATGTAGAGTCAGTGACTGTGTTGGTCACTCAATTTTATATGTCTCTGTTACTGACTGTACCTTCCTTTTTTTTTTTTTGAGTTGGAGTCTCACTCTGTCGCCCAGACTGGAGTGCAGCGGTCGCTCCCAGTCACTGCAGCCTTGACCTGCTGGGCTCCGGCGATCCTTCCGCCTCAGCCTTCCAAATAGCTGGAACTACAGGCACGTGCTACCACGCCTGGCTAATTTTTTATTTATTGTAGAGATGAGGTCTCGCCAAGTTGCCCAGGTGGGTCTCGAACCCATGGGCTCAGGCAATTCACTCACCTCAGCCTCCCAAAGTGCTGGGATTACAGGCTGAGCCACCAAGCCCGGTGACTGTACCTTCTTCTTGGCAGCTCAAGCCATGACATGCAGCCCTGTCCTCATGACACATGTGTAAGCTTGCGACAGGCTTGTCCTCACTCCTGCCCCCATGACTCCTATACCTGGGCACCCAGGTACCTCCCCATTGTCCAGAGCACCAGACCCTTTCCTCCTCTTGTGGATTTGCACATACTGCATCCTCCGCAAGTCTTTACCCACACTCAGAAAACACGCATAATCACTCATCACTGCCAAGTTTAAATCTGGCCTCCTCTACAAAGACTCCTAGAAGCCCCCTGGCAAGGCTGCTGCTGGATCTCTCCTCTCTACTCTTGTAGGACCTGGACCCAAGCACCTCCCTGCACATGGAATTGTTGATTTATTTGTCTCTTCCTAGGTCAGAGGCTCTTGAGGTCAGTAGCTAAGTGTGATTCATGTTTGTAATCATGAATCTTGGGACAAAATGGACAATAAGATCAAGTTCCTGCCTTCATGGGGTCTACATTCTAGTGGGGAGAAGGGAAAGAAACAAGTCAGATAATGAATGTTATGAAGAAAAAACAAAGCAGGGAAGAGGGGCGGGTGTGCCTTTTTTGAGAGATGTGAAATGATGACAGCTGAGCAGAGTGTATTCAGCATGGAATAGTTACAAATAAATACATAATAAATGAATAAATAAGGACATCTTTTTACAGAAGTCCCATTCCTTTTTCTCTGCCAAATGTCACCCTTGCAAAGATGCCTCCTGTAACTAGGCTCCCTCTTTATGCAACTCATGTTGGCCTCCTTTGTTTCAAGAAGGAGGGCTTGTTTATTCCTGCCCCAGCGCCTTTGCACATGCTCATCCTCTTGCTTGTGATGCTTTTCTCCTGGGTCTTGGCACAACTATTTTGCCTTGTCATTCAAGGCTCATCCAAAGTGTCTCTTCCTGAATAAGTCTTTGTCTGACCATATGGATTGATGCCTCTCTTTCTGTGCCACCCTACTTTCTCTTTCTCACACTCTCCTGATTTGTTTTCTTCCTGATACCCACTACTCCCTGGGATTTAGGTGGCTATGTTTTTATTTCCTTGTTCACTGTTACTAAATCCAGCCTGAACACAAACTCCAGGGAATCAGCATCCCGGTCTGCCAAGTCTACATTGTTCACTGCTGTATCCCCAGCATCCGTCACACAGTAGATGCTTAACTAAATGCTGTGCATGCATGCATGAATGACACACTTATAATGGCCCCGAAGGCTAAGAGTTGTTGCCATGGAATGGATGTACTCTCTGGTCTCTCACCGGATTAGTGCAGCTGTAGCTCCTTCTCTTGGGGACCTTAGAGGGTGATTTCATACTTGCTGCGCTGCATCATCAAATCTAAAACGGAAAACAGATACCTCAGAGGGTGGGGGAACACTCAGAGAGGCCGAAGTTTCTTCCCCTGCTCCAGCTGGGGGACAGCAGGGCTGGGGGGTGAATCCAGGAGTGGAGGCTGGGGGCTGGGCTAGAAGCTCTGGTCTGTCCTGGCTGTCTCAGGTCACTTTGGTTCTTTTCCAAGGCAGTACAGTGAAGGCAAGTGTGGGCTCTGTAGCTGGATGATGTGGGTTCACTCTGGCTCTGCCTTTTTCTTCCATGGGAATACAGGCAGACCTTTCGATTTCCCTTCATTTCTGTTTCCTCACCTTTAAGGTGCAGATGGTGACAATACCTACTTCACAGAGCTGTGTGGACTGATCGAGTCAATACCGCAGCGTCCTCAAACACCTGGCATGTAACCCAGCCCTTGATCAGCACTTAGCTTGTGCTGTTATCCTTTCTTACTAAGTCACCTTGAATGAATTTCTTAAACTCTCTGGGCCTTGATTTCTTTCTCCCTAGATTGAGAAAATCACTCCCTGCCCAGCAAATTACTTAAGAGCTCACACACTGGAATGAGACAGTGGAAAAAGTTGGCGTTAGAGCCATCAGAGTCTCCGTTTGCCTGAACACCTTCCCAAAGTGGTGTCCCAGGGGCAGGATGAAAGTGTTGACTGAGCTGCCTGCTCATTCTAGTGAGCCTGGGAAGCCAAGCTTTGGGAGTTTTAAGTTTCATTTAGATCCCCTGGCTCAAGCTTCCCACCTCATAAGCAGTGAGCTTCCTTTCCATGGAGGCGTGTGAAGAGAGGTCAGAAAATTGCTTGTGGGGGAGCCCTGTGAGGTGACCTTAGAAACACCAGCACCTAGCACTTGGCAGGACTAGTGACTACCCAGCGAGTGAAGGAATCGACCCTTCAACCAGCCGTTCTTTAGGTTTTCGGAGTCCCCCTGGGGCCTAAGCTACTGAGAGATTCAGTCCTGCAGGTGTCACTTTGAGTTCTGGCAGACATGAACACTGTGGATGTTGGGGCGGAGACTGCTGGAAGGAGGCAGCCCTTGTCTGGGCTGAAGGCAGGTCAACTTTCTGTTCATCGTGCAGCATCCCACCGTCTTAGAGGAGGGTGGGGAAGAAATCAGGCTGATTTTCTCCCCTAGAGAATCTGCCCCTCCCATCTCAGCTGCTCTCAGCTCTGGGGACCAGAAGAGAGTGGATGAGCAGCCCGCAGGAGGGCTCGTGGCTGGCACAGGCCCGGGGCTGCACCCTGTCCTCGGCACATCGTGCCCCTCCGTACAGACACTGAGTTCCTGAGGGTTGCTCTGACTAGGCACATTCTGCCTCAGGGTAGAGACTTTTGTCTGGAAGTGTCAGGTGAGGGGAGGGGAGGGGAGGGGGTGAGGGAGAGCCCGAGCCTTTTCCTGGCTCCTAGGGTGTTCCCGCCCACTCTGCCTCCAGTACTTACTAATCAGCTCATTAACCACAGCCTGATCCAGGTCATAGAGCCACCTACTAATCACAGGACATATCTGAAAGACAAGGAGATGCGAAAAATTCAGGAGGAGGACTTTACCAACAAAGCCTGAATGGGGGAGATCAAGTTCTCCTGTCAGCCCAGTGCAGGGAACAGCCATGCAGCCTGGGGACAGCCCATCCTGGGGGTCACATGTCAGCTCAGCTGCTTGGCAGCTGTTTGGCTTGAGTGTCTTTGGCCCTTTCTGGAACCTTTTCCTAAATCTGGAAAATAGAGATGATATTGTTACCTAGAGGATGAGACTGTTTGAGGGAGAGAGAAGAGAAATTGTTTCAGGCACTCGGCCCATTGCCTGCATGCTCAGTGAATGTTCATTTCATGATGACTTACATCCATTTTAAAAACAGATAGGGAAACTGAATTTTGGAGAGACTAATCAACTCACTTCTGGTCACACAGATGCTGGTTTTGGCTTGAAGAATTAAATAATGTCTGCAAAGTGCTTCGCCAGTGCCTGGCTGTGGTATGGGGGCTTGATAAGCGCCGTGTGTCTCTCCCTGCCCTCCTTTGGGGAAGACTTCCTCCCACTGGGTGAAGAAGATCCCACCTACTAAGCTCTTGAGCTCTGCACAAAAACTGAACAAAAAAATCTGGGTTCCCATACTTACTTTTTCTCCCAAACTGTGGGCCACCACAATTTTCATGTTTCTCTCTATGCTTCCTAGAGCAAATCTTGCCACCTGTGAGACTCTAAAGGAAGGACGAAGAAAAGGGGCAGAACAGATTAATTTATCCCCGACTCTCCTTCCTCCGTGTCACTGATTCGCTCAGTGACCCCGAGTTGCTTCGGGTCTGCTCTTTGACGCCCCAGGAGTCCATGGCCCAGCCTGGCCCTGCTGCTCTGACCCACCCTCCACGGCTCCTTACAATTAACCTTTCCGTGCCCTGGTAGTTGTTGCCCATAGTTGTCTTCTCTGTGACCGTTTTGCATCTCCCACCGAAATGCTGTCTTCAAATCCTACCGCCCCGTTGGGCCCAGCTAACTGGTTTCCCAGAAAGTTCTTTCTGACCATTTCAGCCAACTCTGAGTTCTGTTTCCGGCCCACTTCCCCAATTCTCTGATGTTACTGTAGAACGAATCCTCTCTGCCAGTTGTCCACTGCCTTCATGGAAAGAGGCCTTCCACAGTTGGAAGAGATGAGGAAGAAGAAGAAACAGCATGAAGGGGTCCTTGTGCTCCATGTTCCTGACTCAGCATCCCTAACCCTTACAGGTGAGGGTAACTGGGTCTTGTTTGCAGGCAAAGGGTTTCTGTCTTTATTCTGGTAAGAGCGTGCGTAGAATCAGCTGTGATCCACTGTTTCTAGTCCGAGGTCTCAGATATTCCCCAAAGCAGGGACTTGTTTTCTTCACCAAACCATGGGAGAGAGAGCCCTCTCTGCAGTGTTTTTTTTTGGGGGGGGAGGGGGAGTAGGAGATGGGGGAGGTGAGCAGGGCCGTGAATCAAGAATGCCGTGTTTGGCCTGGTTCTTGCTTATGTCTGAGCGTGTCAGGAAGAATGACCAGATGTGCAAGGGTTCAGAAGGGCTTCCACACCCAGCTCTTTCTTGAAACAGTGAGCAACTAAGAGGAATCAAAGCAGAGAATTCAAGGAAGAAGGAGACAGTGTAGAACATGGATTGGTTCAGTCACATATGGATATCAGGCTTGATCTCTTGATTTTAAAAAAAATTGTGAGACAGTTTTTAAGAAAGAGATCATATATTTAGAAGAAAACACTAAAACTAGTTAATGAGAGGGTGAAACCCCTGAAGATAGCTCCTCTGAAGAGGAAACATTGGAGACTAACCAGCAAGTGGTGAAATACTTGTTCAAGGGAAGGAGGATGATGGCATCTGTGGGACTGTCCACCTGCTGAAAAGTTCCTAAATGAGAAGAGTTGGTGCTGATCTTGAGGGGTAGACCTGATCTGTGTCAGCTGGAGACGGGTCACTTGATTCAGTTCTGTTGGCAAGGTACTCGTCAAGTGACTGGCAGTGCCTTAAAGCTTAAGGGTGCAGAGCAGTGTAGACTTTTTGAAAAAACTTAGAAATCTAAAATAAGGAAATAATTCTGGTTTTGGAAAAATTCCCTGTACCAAAATGTTCAGGATTATTTGTGATAGCACAAAATTCAGAAATAGCCTGAATGTCAACAAATGGCCAAATGATTCTTTCTTTTTCTTCAGTACTGTTTGGTGAACCTCTTTTCTTGTCAATGAAATTGTTACTTTTATAATAAACAAAATTTTAAGGCATATAGCACATTTCCATACACACAAAAGGCTAATTTGTGGGATTTTTTTTTTCTGGTGGCATCTCTCAGTTGAAACCTCAGAGGTGGCTTCATTGTAATCAGCCAGACACAAAGAAAGAGCGAGAACTCACGCATTTCCAGTGTGCATCCAGATGGTCTCGGGGGACAGCCTGCAATCCCCGAAGGTGAGTCTGTAAGCACCGTCTAGACTCTTCTCCAAATGAAGCTGGACACTCACATCTGCTCGCACATTCACTACGAAGGGATTCAAGGCCAGAAACCTGTGGGAAGGAAAGTTAAGGCTGATAGGAGAGAACTTCAGAGCTTATTACGCCCCATCTCTTTCTAGAATGAGGGCCCCAGGTCTGCGCAGAAACTTCAGCACTACCCTGTCAGGGCCATTTCCCCATTTTTCAAGGGAGGTGGCTCCAGCCTGGAGAACAGGAGCAACTTTCTCCAAGCCAGGTGCCCAGCCGGCGGCTGAGTTGACTGGGTCTGCGCTTGGGGTCTGACTGACTCCTGCTGCCTCTGGCTCTGGGGATGGCTCCAAAGGGAGCAGTTTACTCCAGGCAGGGCATCTGTCAACAGCGGGAAGCTGCATCAGCCTTGAAGAGTCCTCTCTAGCGGGCTTCTCCTGTGCCAGGAATTTGAGATGGAAACTTGAGGCCAGGCTAGAGATAGAGATAAATGAAATAGAGAAGGGCCTGGTTTCACAGGGAGAGGTCAAGGCTGTGCCCTGGAAAGCTTACTGTGAAGACCGGACCAAACATGTCTGTGGGCCAGGGCAGCCCCGAGGATGATCTCAGGCAGCAGTGACAGGGAATGCTGGGGTATAGAACAAATGGTGTTCTTTTGTCTCCAGTCATTGTCAGAGAGGAGTGGGCTCATGACCTCCAGATAAGTGATGGTGGAGCTGTCTGGGCGGGGCAGGAAGAGGACACCTCTCCCCCCACCCTGCTTTTCCCAGAGGGGCCCCAGCTTTGAAGCACTCGAGACCCTGTGGGCCTTAATTCTCTGCGTGGGGCAGCTCAGGTCTGGAGGGGGTTGTCTTGCCCTAGCCACATAAGTCTGTGCCCCGCTCGGAGAGGGGTGCTTCCCACACCCTGCATACTCGTGCAAGAGTGTGCAGCCTGCGAGCTCTGGTCGTCACTTACTGCACAATCAAGTCGAAGGCACACGGAATCCTCACACTGACTCCCTTCCCGTTGGAGTTGCTCTCGAGGGAGAGTTGAAGGAGTCGATAAGCTTTCACCTGTACCCTGTGTGAAGAGACAGCGCAGCAGGGGAGGTTGGGGTACCCGCTGCGGGTGGGCCTCGCCTTGGGCAGGGCAGAGGGGAATGCATGCAGAGAGGGCTGCTTGATGATTGTGTAATCTGTGGCATGGCTACTCTGTGCTGTGAGCACTGGGTACACATACTGGGCAAAGAGGAGCTCTTGCCTTCAAGAATCTCAGAATAGTCACGTGCAGGCTGGAATAAGGGAGCGACTAAAGGAAGAAACACAAGGCTGAACGCCAGATACAGCAGATGCTTGGAGAAGGTATGCTGTGTACATGAATGAATCCAGTAAATCCTACGCACAGAGAGTGTCAGGTGACAGGCATCATGAAGAAAAGGCCCTACACGGTTAGGAGATGGAAGGTGACGCTGGGAAGAGTGGAATTTTAGACAGGGCAGTCAGGGAAGACTTCTCACAGGAGGTGACGTTTGGGCAGAGTCATGGATCACCTGAGAGTGTGAGGCATGCAGGTAGCCAGGGGAAGAAAGGGCACGCGGGCAAGACCCGGAGGCTGGGACCCGGCTGACGCGTCTGAGGAAGAGCGACAGGTTTCTTGTGGCTGGTGGGCCGTGAGGACGGGGAAGATGGGAGGAGGACGGCCGAGAGAGAGAGTGAGACCAGCCTGCACGGGGCCTTCAGGGTCCCTGGAAAGGGCTTCGGGTGTGGTTCTGAGAGCAATGAGAAGACATGAGAGAGTCTGGGCAAGGGCATTGCGGGGACTGCGCCACTTCTTTGCAAGATCCTCTGAATCCTGGGGGAACGGATGGAGGAGAGGCGGGGACTGAAGGCAGGGGCATCTGGGGCGGCGAGTCGAGGGGAGATGATGGTGGCCCAGACCACAGGAGGCAGTGAAAGTGGTCCAAGGCCTGAGTGTGCTCTGAAAACAGAGATGACGGGGTTTACAGACAGGCTGGAGTGAGCGTGAGAGAGACAGCTGAGCCAGGGAGGACGTCAGGAGCTTGGGCTGGAGAAGCTGGATGGGAGTTGTCAGGAGCCAGTCTGGGCTGGGCTGGGAGGAAGGTGGGAGTCAGCTGAGTTTTGGACGAGCTGAACTTGAGATGCTTGCGGGACCAGAGCCCTGGGTTTTCTACCCTGGTGGTCGGTCTAACCCCAAGGGTTGCAACCGTCTGTTATACCTACAACATTACTATGGTTATCGCTGTTGTGTTGTTACCTTTGACTGGGGACTTTCTGAGGACAGATGGCAAACATCTTACACACAGTATTTCACTCAATGCTCACAACGGCCGTGTGGAGGTGGTTGCTATCATTCCCATCGAACAGGGCAGAATTGAGGCTCAGAGAGCAGAGACGGTGGTGCTCCCACCACTGGTGAGGAGGATGCAGCCCCCCAGCACCTCCCAGCTTCCTGCCCCCACAGCCAGTGGAAGTGTCTCCCACCCAGGAACTGCAGGAACCTGTGAGTGTTGTACGGTTCTTCTTGGAGGGAAGGTGTCTGCAGTGTCAGGAAACATGGGGCTAGCCAACATCCCAGCAACCAGAGCCGCCTGGGCCCGAGACCACTCACCTCACAGTGCCAACCCCGTTAGTGAGCTGGCCACCCACGATGTTCAGGAGGCCTGATGTTTGGTGAAGGACTTTATTCAATGGCCCCTGGAAGTCAATTGTCTTCAGGTTGGAAATCAAGTCCAACTTGAGGAAGCTTTGGGTCAAAACTGAAAAAAATGCCCCCCAACCCAATGAGACATTTAGATGCCAAGGTTCTCAGAAGCAGCCTTGACCTCTGAGCCTGTTCCCTGCATGGCACTTACTCATTGTCCATCTATTTCCAACCTACTGGGCTCTGGCCAAGTTCCAGACACATTTGTCCAGCTGATATTCACAGGGGCCTGTCGTGTGCCAGGGCCCTGCTAAGGCAGGGCGGTGCCAGTGAGGACAGAGCGGGCACTGCCCTGGTGAAGCTGGCGACCTGGGGGGAAGAGGGGAGACCGACGACAGAGCAGCGAATGAAGGAGCAGGTAGACTTTAGGCGCAGACAAGCACCGTGAAGCCATTGGCTTCAAAGCATTTAGCAGCCAGTGTGCACGGGCACTGGCCGGTCAGAATGGACATCGACCACAGCTCTGTAGCCAGGCCCTGGTCTCCCTGGGCTGGGCCACATGTCAACGCCATGGGTTTTTGGTTCATGGGGAGGCGGGAGTTCTGCCGGCGAAGCTGGGATGGTTGGGGTGATGGGGGGTGGGACTACCTGGAGAGCCTCTGAGCAGCAAACATTTCCCAAATAGTACAGAAAAGAAATTCAGTATTTTGGCCACTGCGGCCCATATTGGCATATTCAGCCGAATACCAGTTTGGCCTATATGGGAAAAAAAGAAAAAGCAGGGTGAGGACTGGAGGGCACTGGATGAGGCTGCTAATTTATGCAGGGAGGTCAAGGAAGGTCCTTCTGCAAAAGCAGCATCTGGGCAGGGACCTGAAGGGAGGGAGGCAGCCACGCTGAGAGTCAAGAGAAGCGTGTTCCAGGCAGAGGGAACGGCAAGGGCAGAGGCCTGCGGTGCTCAGTGTGTTGAGGAGGCCATTGTGGGAGCAGGGGCTCGGACAGGGGTGGGCAGTGGCCAGTCCGTGTAGGGCTGGGTCCTTTGAGGCTGAGTCTGGGTAGATAAAGCACAGCAAGGAGACAGGAAAGAGGAATCTTGGGACGTGAGGACTAAATGGAGCATCGATCAGGACAGCAAACAACGAATGGTATTAGCCATGTCCCACTCTGCTAAAGGAACTTAAGTGACATTGGCTCAGGCACCGGGCTTTGAGGAGAGGCCTTTTGCGTCAGGGCGTGACCCAAGGCAGGACAGTCTCACCATCAGTGAGCTGGGGAGAAACTCCAGGCACGACTTCCTGAGCGGAAGAGGAGACAAGCAGCTCACAGAGGAGAAGGAAGAGTCCGGAGACCTTCAGCATCTTGGGTCAGGTTCCTGTGGGGGATCAGAGCAAAGAGGTCAGTTGTGGGAACATTCTGAGAGGATCTTCCTAGAGCCGAGGTTTCAGGTGGCCACAGAGCTTGTGAGGGTCTGTTCCATCTCTGTCTGTCTTACAGATGGGTCCACTGTGGCTCAGATATAGAGCAAGAAGGGAGGGTCCAGGAGATGAACCCACCTGCCCGTGGCCACACAACCCTGGTTTATGCCCAGGGGCTGCACACATCCTTTTCCTGCAGGGCCACACCCTTCCTGCCAGGTCTGCTCACTGCAGCTGTGGGAGGCTGCATGAGGGTATCATGGTGAACCTAATCCCTGAGCCCACCTCTTACCAGCAGTGGGCTTGTGGGACTTAGGCCAAGTTGCTTCACCATATAATGCTGTGCAGGACACACTGTCCTCATTTTTGGTGAAGCATCGGTGGTGATGCCCCCTGGCTCCAGAGACAGACAGGCCTGGGATGGGATCCCCCTTCTGCCACCTCCTTGCTGGACAACTCGGGCAACTCAGACTCTTGGAGCCTTGGTTTCCTTATCTGGAAAATGCTGATGACACGGACTCGGGCCTTACTCTCAGCTTTGTCACGAGCACTTAGCACAGTGCCTGGCACATTTTAAGGGTCACCGTCATGCTGGTGAGTGCTGTGGTTATGATGATTTTCAGTTGGTGACTCCAGAGACTTCCTTCCCTGAGTTGGTGTGACAGCAAGCTTAGCCGCATGGACAAGATGGACCCAGGCTGGGGGACAAGGGCTAGTCTGGACACTATGGGTCAGTTTGCGGTGCTTCTGGGCTGGAGCTCTCTGCTCAAGTGAGCTGGGATTGGGCCTCCAGACCCGACACACACCTCACTCCTCCTGAGGGTTAAGGGCACGCAGGCAGGTATTGTTGTGACTTCCTGGGACTTCAATCAAATTGCACCATGCATGCCCTATTGGGACCTGAGATGGACAGGCAGATACTGGTAGGGGGCCCATCCTCTCGTTGGACATGGACAAGAGTTGGGCTGACTTTCAGTCCAGCCCCTGCCACCATTCCCATGGAAAGCTGCCTACTGGGTTCTAGCACTTCAGTTTTAGTAATCTGTTTTAGACAAGGTCTTCCGAGGAGGCAAGGGCATGAGCCAAAAAAGTTCCACCACTACGTGCCTCGGCAAGTTCACGTCCATGCTGTCTTTCTGCCATCTTCCTTCCTTTTCGGAAAAAGATAATGTCGTTCAGTGCCTCTGCAATTTTTCGCCATGATGTTCAGCATCCAATACAAATGGATGAGGCCTGCATGCTAGAAGTAAAGGACCAATGGACCGAAAACCAATAAATTCAACATACAACAGACTAAACCCACGTGAGTCAAGCATTCAGATACTGAGCCCACAGCCGGGCAGGCAGCCACAGAAGATGAGAAGGTGGCCCAAGACCCCCGGCATCTTGGGACAGGACCTGGGAGGAAATGGGTAGGAGAGTCACCTTGAGAGTCTCTGTGGAGCTCAAGGGCTTCGGGGGGAGCAAAGGACTCTGCGCTCATTCCTACCACCCAATCACACTTCATGGATGGATGCTGAGGCACTGAGGCCGCTGTGGTCATCGACCAGAGCCCGGCTCGCCTGTCGTGAGTTGGGCACCCTTCACTCGGCACCTCACTGCAAAGGGCCTGTGAGGCTTGGTGCGCCGTGTGAACACCGCTCAGCTTGTGCCACTGAATAAGTTAGCTTTGGACTCGCAAATTGGAGTTTCTCTTCATCCCTCACTGGTCTTGACAGTGCTGTTGGAAGATTCGCAGACGAACGGAGTCTGAAGGCTGGAGGAGCCGGGGCGCCTCTGTGGCCACCGAGGGCCGGGGGATGCCCTGAGTCCCTGCAATGGCCCTACCCTGTGGGACAAATATTGACCTGTTTCCTTGAAAGAGCAGGACGTGGAGGCTTGGAGAGCTCAGGGTTTGTGTCCAGTGTTCCCTCTCTAGTTCCAGAATGCTTTTATGTTTGAGGGCAGAAATGTGCCTAACAAAGAGAGTCTCATTCCCAACCTTCTTTGCAAGGAGGCACGGCTGATGCGATAAAGTGAGAATTGCAGGTTGAGACTTCTTATGAAGTTCTTTCAAGTGGCTGACCGGAGGCTGGGCGCCGAGGCTCGTGCTTGTAATCCCAGCATTTTGGGAGGTTGAGGTGGGAGGATTGATTGAGCCCAGGAGTTCGAAGTCAGCTTGGGCAACATAGTGAGACGTTGTCTCCAAAAATAAATAAATAGATGATAGATAGATAGACAGATAGATAGATAGTGGCGGCCCCAGCTGGGAAGTTTGCTTTTTTCTTTTCCTCTCCTGCTATTTCCTGTTTAGACACTAGACGTGATGGTTGGAGCTCAGCAGTTCTTTGACTAACATGAAGATGAAAGCCATAGCCTAGCAGTGGCTGAGGGAGAAGCTGACAGCGTCCTTCAGCCTGCCTCTGAACTTCTTGTCAAGACTGAAGCTGCTGTTTTTCATGTTCCATGCTAGAATCAAGCACACTTGGTGACCGTAACATGTATCAGAAGTTTAGTCTGTTTCAGCGATAAAGAAGCAGGTTGGAGAGTGTCATTGCGTGTCCTTACCTGGGTCTCTCCCGTTGCTGGAGTGATGCCCTGGCCTCTGTCAGGCAGTTCCTGACAGGCTCCGTGGTGGGGCAGACTTTATAAATGGCGACAACTTCATTGCTTGGGGGACGTGGCACCAGGTGATGGGCAGCCAGGAAGCTGATGGAAGCCCTCAATCTCGCCACGTCCATCCCATGCCTCCAAAGCAAACATTCCTGCCCAGAAGGCCCCAGGGAATGTCAACAGCACCTTTGAGTCTGTACATCATGGGTGCATCACACGGAGAGGTGTGACATGGGCAGTGCTGAGAGTGGCCGAGAGCTGGGAGACTGTGGGTGTCTTGCTTCCGTGTCCCTGTCCTGCTCGGAACCCTGTTCGCAGCTGTGCAACGAGCAAGGTGGACCCCGAGATGCTGGGGAAGCCGCTCAGTCTGCTCTGAGGAGGAGGGAGAGGACGTCCCAGCCTCGGGTCACTGGGGATGGCCCCAGAGCCTTGAATGCTGGCCTGTCACTACCCATTCCTTGCTGCTTGACACTGGACAGCCCCCGTACCCTTTCCAGGCCTCAGTTTCTCCATGTGTAATAATAGCACCTAACATTGACAGGCAACTTTCACCAATGCCTGCTGAAACCCCAGAGCACCCTCATGCTGCAGGAAACATCATAAG
This sequence comes from Carlito syrichta, assembly GCF_000164805.1. Lineage (NCBI taxonomy): Eukaryota > Metazoa > Chordata > Mammalia > Primates > Tarsiidae > Carlito > Carlito syrichta. Next base: position 246,422 of record NW_007246415.1, on the reverse strand, counting down.
CCCTATTTTACAGGCAAGGAGCTGAGAATCAAGAGAGGAGAAACTTGCCTAAGGCCGTTGTACTAACCTGGAGCAGGACCCTTGTCCCAGCACTGCACAGTCTTCATAAGCCCACCCCCCAGGAAGGGGTGATTGATGGGCAGGGAGGATCTGGCTCAGTGGGCGTGCACAGCCTTTTTGTTTGGGGGAAATCGTCTTATTTCTTGCATAAACACCAACACAGGGGTGGAGTGCGAGCCACCTCTGACAAACACACTTGTGTCCGATCTCAGCATCCCTTTTCAGGTTTTCTCCCCGTTCCATTTTTTCTCATTTTTGTGCTTCCAGTGATGCAAATTCTTGATCCATGTTTTTGACCAGCAGGAAACTGCAACTATTTCCCAATTTTAAAAAAATACTCAGGCCGGGCTGAGTGGCTCAGCCTGTAATCCCAGTACTCTGGGAGGCCAAGGTGAGTGAATTGCCTGAGCCTACGGGTTCAAGACCAGCCCGGGCAACTTGGCAAGACCTCGTCTCTACAATAAAATTAAAAAATAACTGGGCATGGTGGCACGCGTCTATAGTTCCGGCAACTTGGAAGGTTGAGGCGGAAGGATCACTGGAGCCTAGAAGTTGACGCTGGGGTGGCTGTGAGCATGTGTGCCACTGCACTCCAGCCTGGGTGAAGAAGTGAGACTCTATCTCAAAAAAAAAAACCTCAGAAAATAGTCTATCAAGTGATGTAACTATTGGGAAACTTTGGCTCTTCCAGGGTGATGACCTTTATTTTACTTACATTCTAAGAGCAAATATTTAAAATGAAAGTGTCCATTTGCCAGCAAAGATAGGCACTCTCACTGGAGCATAAACGGAAAGATCTGGTTTGGTCAATAATTTTGTGATGAGTTCCTGAGGTCATAAAACATTCCAAGGCAGAGAGTTAATGATTTTGATCCTGAGATGTTCTCCTGACTAAACTGTGCAAACACTGGAGAGATGCCTGTGAATACGCAGCAGTGGTTTACCGGGTTAAGGCTCCAAGGAGCTCATGCTACTCAGAGCCTTGCTCTCGGGAGGACTTGGTGTCCACTCGGGTTTGGCCTTCATTCTTCCCCATATCCTCTTGTGGAAGATGTCCCTTCACCCCATTCTCCTCCTCCCCAAAGCCTCTTCATGGATGACATTACCACCCCAGGAAAGACAGCCCTTCTGGGCCTGGGGCAAGGGACAGGAGAACTGGTCCCGGTTGCCAGGCTCTCGGGGCAGGAGCACTCCCTACTGCCTCTTCCCCCCACTAGCCACGTTGTCACCAGCAGGGCTGGCTGGCCCTGGCCCTTCCCTTCCAAGGCCTGGCTTCCTGCACCTGGGAGCCACATGTTGGCCAGTCCATAGCTCATCCCCTGTGTCCCAAGCACCAGGTGCGTGGCCCTGGCTAAAAGAAAATAATGAAACGGAAAATAATCCTGGTTTGCGGGACTTTTCCTGCTTACCCACCCCTCCAGGTGTCCTGGCAATGGCGTCTGACTGTACACAGTCACAAAGGGGTTCATCGACTCATGCATGCATTCATTCACTTCACTCCCTCATTCATTCGGCTTGGGTTAGGGTCTATACTTTGCCCCTTACTGGGCGCTGGGGCCACTGAGACCGATGGAGTCCCTGGTGTGCAGGCTCTCAGCAGAGCTGTGAGAGCCGTGACAGGAGTGGATACTTTTGAGGGCTCTCTCTGCATCAGATGCTGAGGAGAAGCTTGATCAGACTCACATCAGGAAACATGGGGTCCTTCTGGAGACGTGAAGGAGCAGTCCCCACTTGGCTGGGAGGGGACTCCTGAGCAGTCTTGCCGACTGAGGAGGACTCAGCAGGCTGGAGGGGAGAAGCAGTGTCGCCAGTGGCTGGACAGCCTGGGCTAAGGCTTGGCGCAGACCGGAGCTGGTGACTGCTCACAAGAAGCCCTGAAAGTTGAACACCTCCTGGCGACTTTCTGTGGGGGATGGGCTTGTTACAACATGCAGTCAGGGAGGAAGACTCAGTCTTCCCTTTGGCTAGCCAGGAGAGGGCCTCCACGGAGGAGGCAGAGTGCCGATTAAGGCCAGTTTGGCCTCTGACCAGCCAGGCGGCCTTGGGCAAGACACTTCACCTCTCTGAGCCTCAGTGGCACACCTGCCCAAAGACCCACGCGCAGAGTCACTCAGGAAGAAACCGTGGAAACAGGTGGCATGCAAACAGAACTGATCACACAAACCCCGCATTGTGAACATTCCTTTCTTTTCAAGAAAGGAGGTTCCCTCCACGCCTCCTGGCCGGCCTCCTCCTCAATTAGAGGGAACAGCAGGAGCAAGGAAACTGTGTGTGCAGAAGCCTTACCCAGGGTTTCTTGACTCTGCTGATGTGTAAGTCGGTGCTTCTGTGGCAAGGGGCCATCCTGCATGTAACTGGGTGATCTGCACACCCCTGGCACTACCCGCAAGGTGCTGGTAGCACCCCTGCCATTTGGGTAACTGAAATTATTTACAGACATTGCCGAATGTCCCTCGGGGACAGAATCATCTCAGGTTGAGGACTACCTGTCTTCTGTAGGGCCTGATATATGGTAGGAGATGAATAAATGTTTCTTCTCTCCTCCCCCCCGCCCCCTTCAGTTCTGGAAACAGCACTAACTTCAGTCCTGTCAGAGCCTCCAGAAGTCACTGCACAGACAGGGAAACAGGCTCAGAGAGGGGAAGTCAGCTGCCTAATGTTACACAGCATGTCACTGGTGGAATGAGCTAGGGACAAAAGAGACAAAGTAGCCTTAGCAAAAAGACCCCAAACACAGTGGTTCAAACAAGCAAGCTCATCCTTCCTCCCTTAAGAACTCAGAGGCACGTGGCCAAGGACAGGTGAGTGTGCCATCCGTAACGCACAGCTCTACTTCTGGGTTCAGGGCAGTTACTCCTGCTGTTCCCTCTAATTGAGGAGGAGGACAGCCAGGAGGCGTGAAGGGAACCTCCTTCCTTTTCGAGAAAGGAATGTTCACAATGCGGGGTTTGTGTGATCAGTTCTGTTTGCATGCCACTGGCCAGACCTCAGTCCTGTGGCCACACTTAGCTGCCAGGGGGCTGGGAGATGTAGCCTCTGGCTGATGGGCGCAGGTGTCCAGTTAGGTCAGTTAGAACCTGAGGAGGGAAGAGAAGGATTAACACCAGGGCACGGTCAGCAGTCCTCCCTTGTAGAGACAAGGTGGAGACCAAGATCTCCCTGGGCCACAGTCTCCTGCCATCTTGATCCTCTGATCAGTCAATGGACAGCAAGAGAGGGGCCGTCATAACAGTCATTTCATCCTGTGCTCACGTGATGTCAGGCCCCGGTCAGACACTTTCCGCTCATTGACTCATTTAATCCTCACAAAGCCCAGTGGGGAGGGTTTTATTCCGCATTCCCTCTGACAGGCATGAACACTGAGGTTCTGAGAGGTTAGGGAACTTGCCGGACATCACACTACTAGAAAGCGGCAGGGATTGGCCTGAGCTCAGAACTGCCGTCTCCTCGGCCTCCCCCTGTGCCGAGCAGCTCACAACCATGGCCTGAACTAAGGTCCCAGCAGGGAGCTTGAGACAGGGTGCAGTTCACTAGTCCAAGGCTCTTCAGGCCACCCCAAGGGCTTGCAGGACCCCCGGAGGCCACCTGACCCCAGGTGGCTGTGTGCATCACAGAGGAAGACCCCAGGCGAGGTAGCAGGGGGTGCAGGCCTCTGGGAGGCCCTCGCTCTAGATCCTGGCCTGGGTTTCCTGTGAGGTGAGAGCAGCCCCTCTCTCCCGGTGCAGAGTGACAATGTGCCTGCTTGGCGAGCTGGGCAAAGGTTCCAGGGTCGGATTGCCCCTGGCAAGAGGGGCTGCCGGTCCCAAGATCAGGGAATGTGGCGGCATGTGACCTGTGTGCCCCCTGTGAGGCAAATACGGCTCTGGGAAAGGGCCATGTCCGGCTCTCACACATGGAGAACTGAGGGGGCGTGCGTGGATCGAACGGCATCAAGAGGACCTGTCTCTCCAGGAAAGTGGGGCCTGCTGGGGAGCAGGTAGCCAAGTGCCTGGGGGCCGAATGCTGCCTCTCTGAACCAGGCTGGGAAGTCCAGGGCCCCACAGCCGTGGGTTCAAAGCCCGCTCCGCACTTGCTCACTACATGACCGAGATGAGTCACCTCGTTCCGTGAGTCTCGGCATCTCCTTGTCAAGTGGACGTGATAATGGAGTCTCCTGGTCAGGGTGCCGTGAGGGGCCAGGGGGTCCCAAGCTCTGCATGATGGTGGCCTCCATGATGGTGGCGCGTTGTCACGAGCGGCTGATGCTGTCTCTGCCACAGCCAGGCACGGCACAGGGTCAGCTGTGTTCTGGGACTGGCATGCAGGGAGGGGCTGGTCCCCATGGGACGGGTGGGCAGCCCTGGGTCCTTGACCTCATGAGAGAAGCCGGGTCTCCACACGGTCTGGGGACAGAAGGAGGGTGGGCCCTGGGTGCCCTCGGTGCTGCCTGGAGGAGAGCTCTCAGCTCACGTGGGCCCCAGCTCTGCAGAGGAAGCCTTTGGTGGGGGCCAGGTGGAGACAGGCTTGCAGGCCTGTGACCCACATCACTCGGCCCTGTACTGTTGCGCTTCCTGGTTCTCTGTGAGTCCTTAGAACTCCTGGGGAGGGGTGGAGGAAAGCACCAGGTGGGGCTGGCCCCGGGATTGACTAGCCACTTCTCACCACCTGTCTGGCACAGAGTAGGTGCTCACAAAACACTCACTGAATGTGTGAATGAATGAATCGGGGGTTCTGTTATTGCCTAGACTGGTTGTGTGATGTGAGCTAGCTTCTTGCCCTCTCTGTGCCTCAGTATCCTCATCTGTAGAACCAGGAGAGGGGGCAGATATCCCAATGTTCCTTCTGGCTCCTGATTTGGGTCTCTCTGGCCCCTGGTGCAGCCCCCCGCCCTGCCAACAAGTCCCAATGGACGGATGTGACCGACGACCCGGAAGTGCAGAAACAGGTTTTTATTGCTGGGTGGGATAACAAGTGCAGAGGCCGCTGTCTGGCTGCAAGGAGAAGGGACTTCTGGCCTGGCTCAGCTTCCACTCGGGTTGGAGGATGACATCACCTTCCCAGAGGGGATGCTGCAAGGGGCCGAAGCCAAGCCACTGGGGGCGAGCTGGAATGAGACCCAGGTGTCAGGGTGTTAGCAGCAGCGGCTGCCCTCGGGCAGCAGCCACTCACTGGACACCTGCTGGGATCCAAGCTGCCCTAGGCCTTCTGTCCAGTCCTTTCCCACACACCCTGCACGGCCTGAGGGCCGGGAGAGGGGGCTGGTGACTGTGATTTGGGCTCTTTCGCTGGTGCCTGGCACTGACCCCTCTTCACTCCCCTCACTCTCCTTCAGAACATGGCAGATGTGGAAAGACTGATCAGGCCCTGACTGGAGCCAGGATCGGAGCTCAGTATATGATCAGGGTCATGGACCAGTCTGAGAGCAAGACAAGGGCTCAGTCTGTGACCAAGGTTGGGGCTCAGGCCATAAGGGACATCAGAGCTCAATCTGTGAGTAGGAGGGACAGAAAGCTCAGTGTAGGTGTTTGACCACGGCTCAGATTCAGAGTGTGGCCAGAATCAGGGCCAAGCCTGGGGTCAGGGCCAGGGCTCAGTCTCTGAGTGGGATGAGGGCTCATTCTGCTGCTACAAAAGGAAGAGAAGTCACCACAGGCCCCTCGTGCACCTTCTTCAGATGTGGAGTTCCAGGCCGAAGTCTTCCAGGGGTTTAGCTGAAGGAACAAAATCAAGAGCAGCCTCAGTCTTGCCACTGAGCAGAGACCAGACCCCCTTAGCTGCTATTCTCTAGCGACCCATCTGACACTGTGGGACCTCAGGCATGTCACGCCACCTCCCTGGGTCTCGGTTTGTTCATCTGTAAAATGGGTATGGTGACAGTACTCGCCCTGCAGGTTGTGGGGATCCCGTGAGGTAGCCTAGGCAGAGCATGGAGTGATTGCCTAAGGGACTAGATTTGTGACTGTTTCCGCAAAAGGTGGCCTCCAGGGTCCCGACACCTTTGCTGACTCCGTTTCTACTGCGCCAGTACCCCCAGCCCTGCCTGGAGACCTACAGGCCAAAGAGAGGCCCCACGTGCCGCCCAGAGGAGTAGCCACAACCCTCAGCTTTCTCAGGACGGTGGGTCCTTCTGTCTCTCTGGGGGTCCCTGACCAGAACTGCCTGGGGGCAGCACGCCTGCCCTTGGAAAGCCCCACGTCCCAGGCTGCTGTGACTTACTGACGATGTTCTGTATGAAGACAGGATCCAAGGTTTGGATGACTATGCGGATCAGTGGGCACACCTGAGAGCCGAGAGGGGAGGAGGAGGGTCAGGAGGAGGAAGAGGGACCGGTCTTTCTCAGTTGGAGCAAGCCGCCCAGCACCCACAGAGGGACCTGAGGACTTTAGAACAGGGGTCCTGGCAGTCTGGATCCTGGGAACCCCAGAAGCTAGAATCCTAGCGCCTTAGAACATTCAAATTCTAGAACCTAGAATCTAGAGCGCTGACATCCCCGTACTCCTGGGACCCTTGAAACTGGCATTTGGAAGGGCTGAAGGAAGCCCTGGGGCTATGGACCCTCGTGCTTTCATGGCATACAGCTCCCTCCAGCGCCTACCTAGTGGGTGGGGTGTGGCTCGGGATCCTGCATTTCTAGCAAGCGCACTGAGGCTGGCCCTGGGGGCTGGTCCCTCTTGGATGCCTCCGTTCCACAAGTCACAGGGCCACCCAGAGGACTGCTTTATAAACCCACATTTCTGGGCTCCTCCAGAAGGACTGGTCTAGGGTCTCTGGAACACTGGGCCTAAGATCCTGCACGTGGTGCATATCGCTTTTGGGTGACACATGGATGAAAAAACCACCTGTTTTACACATCTGTGCTTATTTTCTTCAATTAACTGAGTGATAAGTTTTCTATTCGTGATAGGGATGTAAAGTTGCCTTTGAAAAAATACATGCACATGAATAAGTGCATTTCGTCAGGTTGTGCTGATGAGAAGGGGAGTCACCAGGGCACACAGGTGGTGCGTGGCAGTGGCGAGGCTCGCTGGAGGGCCTGGGTCCTCAGCTCACAGTTCTGCTCTCCATTTCGCTGCCCCCCCCCAGGGTCGGAGGGGGCCTGGGCCGGCCTCCCCAGAGACGTGTCCACCTCAGAAGGAAAGCTGCCCAGGGGAGACCGCCAGGCCCACAGAGGCCCTCCCCGCCTCCTGCCAGGCCTGGCTCCGGCCCCCAGGAGCAGGAGACTCACCTGGCTCTGCAACTTGAGGGACACGGCAGGTTTCAGTGTTTTGACCACAGGCTTCAACACCTTGTTGATCAGTTCGAAGTTTCTGGAAAAGACAGAAAGCGGGTACAGCCCAGTCAAGTGGGCAAGCGGTAGAGGGAGGGGAGAGGGGAGGCAGAACTGCCAGGAAGTGGGGGCGTTAGAGCCAGGCAGACACTGAGGTGCCTGTCCACCTACAGGCAGACCCTTCATCCAGATGGGTGCCCCAGAATCCCACGTCTGACCGGCTGCTTGCCCCAGTGCCCCATGAGATGTCTTCACCACCAAGACCTCATTCACGGCTTCCTTCAAGTCACACTTGGCTCCAGCTCTGCACCAGGAGCCCAGTGGGCCCTGGGGACACCGGAGCACCTAAGCATGAAACACGTCTTCCCGCCTTCAGCTCCCAGCATGGTTGGAACTGCCTCAGGGCAGCTCTCCCTGGCTGCTTGTCAAAGGAGGACTTTGCTATCAGAGGGCTCTGTGAAGCCCGGTGCTCTTCACAGGACTGTCATTTCCTCTGAGGGCTCTGTGGACAGACCGAGTGGCAGGTCCCTAGGGATGAGCTCCACGAGAACAGGAGGCTTGTCACCACCAGTCAGTTCTCCTGAGCTCAGAATGATACCTGCCTGGCACATAACACATGCTTAGCACACTTTAGCTGAAAGAATGAATGAAGTAAACATATGATTAAACATATCATGACAACTCATGGCAGACTCCAAAAGGCAAGAGAAGATTCTGAAGAGAGAGGACAGAAGGAGCCTGTCAAGGTCCTGAAGGATGAGAAAGTACATCAAGCTGGAGTGGAGAAAAAGGTGGTCTAGGGAGCCAGAGCAGCCTGTGCAAAGGTCCTGAGGTGGGAAGGGTTTTTCTGAGGCAGGAAAGGCTCGTCTTAGGCACACGCAGAGGCCAGCGTGTCTAGGCTAAGTGAGTGAGGTGGTGTGAAGTGATGCGAGGATAAGGTCAGGGAAAGCAGAGCCTGCGGGGCCCTGGAGGGGGGACTTGGATGTGGATCCAATGTGCAAAGAAAAGTCCGGAGGGATCTGGGCCACAGAGCAGTGCCATCTCGCTGGAGTAGACACAGCCTGGCAAGGGCGTCTTGGGCTGTCCCACAGAGCTGGGCCTCCGATTGTCCATCCAGCCTTTCCTGCTCATCTCAGGCCATGGTGCCGTCCCTTGGCTTTAGGAGGTCTCTGGCCGCCTGTGGTCAGATCCTCGGTTGGGGAATGGGCAGCCTCTTCTGCCCGTGGACATTGGAACTGACGTCAAGGACCCCACCTCGCTCCGGGCCATGGCCAGCCAGCCCCGGCCCTTGGCCTCCAGACTCCTTCCCCTATGCCAGCCACTGGCCACGGTCATGCTTTCTCCCTCCACCCTCCAGCCTGGGCCAGACCTGCTCTTTCAAGCACACAGTTTAAGATGTAGATTTTGTGGATTAAACAGGGATCAGCGGCTTAAACGGAGAGGATTAAGTAGTCAAGATCTCACTTCAGAAAATTTTCCAGTGGGTGGAGGACAATTCAGGGTCATGTCAAATGAGAGCCCGGGGTGGCGGTTACTCCTTCCTTTCCCTCTGGCTGGGGCAAGAAGGTAAATGCAATTGTATTCTCATTACTCTTGGGGAACAAGACCTAACACTAAAAGGGTCGATTCTCCGGGAAGACATAGCAATCCTAAATGTGTATGCACCGAACAGTAGAGCTTCAGAGGGCAGGCCGCAGAACGGGTAAGACGAAGGGCCCAAGAGGCAAGACCGCGTCTCAGTCATGGAGAGAACAGGCAGAGTCTCACAGATGTCATCATCATTGAGAGCTGCGTCTGTCCCAGGCTGTGTGCCACACAGTTGTGTTTTCTCGTCTGGTCATCTCAGAAGCCTGCAAGTTGGTGTTATTGCCATCCCAGTTTACAGATGTGAAAACTGAGGCTTAGAGCAATCCCGCTGGTTGTACAAGTAAGCGGCACAGCTGATATCTGAACAAGATCAACCTGACTTCAGACCTGAACTCTTTCGTCACACTATGCCATCTCTTAGGTAGAGGTACAGGGCTGAGGTTAGGGGTTCGCGGCTCCGCTTTGTTGAGATGGACCTTACCCGCCCGACAAGGAGAGTGACACACTGGCTAGGTCGCTGGTGCATTCTCCCAGGATCACGGTGGGCTGGTTGGTCTGGGGATCAGTCTGAATTCTGGCACTAATCATGAGGTCCACGGAGACCTTCAGGTCAACATCCCGGTGGACCAAGGGCCTGTAGGAAGCAAGATGCACAGTGAACAGTCTAGAAGTCCCTGCGTACTGCCCGCTTGGGCCCCTCTGCCTGTGTGGACGTTACTCAGAATGTCTGCAGGTGTTGTTAGCACGGTCCGGGTGATGTCAGCATAGTTCATGTTCTTTATGAGATTGAAATGTTTATATTGGAGGCTTCTTCTGGCTGTGTGGGTTTAGTTCACATGAAATTCTTATATGATATTACACTAATAAGAAAAATAATGATTAACATTCATTGAGCACAAATTACACGTAGGCACTTTTAAAAAGAGTTTTACCTGGATTAGTCCATGCAATTATCACAAGGATGCTATGAGAGAAGAGTGCTATTATCATCTGTTTTCAGAATGAGGAAACCTTGGTACAGAGAGGTTAAGCATCTATCCCAAGATCTCACAGATAATGCAGATGGTGTCATTAGTGCGTGTAATTTATAGAAGTTCTTTTACACATGTTCATTTTCCTGTCTCTCTCTCTCTCTCTCTTTTAGAGTCAGTGTCTCACTCTGTCACCCAGGCTGGGAAACTGCTAGGGGAGGGAGGGGCATGCCTCATCAACAAGGGTACCTGCATAATCAATGTTTGTATACCTAACCCTGAACTGTACCCCACATCTTTATAATAAAAAATTTTTTTAAACCCAAAAAAACCCTCAAGTACTTTAAACGTATATTTTGCATATGTGCTCTTTATTATGTACTGTGCGCCATTATAAGCGTTTATCAGTAGTGACCACTGCAATTTAGAGAGCCTCTTGAGGGACAAAATAATGCTGGAGGAAAATTTGTCAAAGAATAAGAAGTGTCTATAGCTTCTAAATTTTTCAATTTTTATAATTAGGTAAGTGCTATCATTTCAAATTCATATTCAATGGCATATTCTTTTAGAAGTTATGGCCAACAAGCCTCAGAACATTTTAAAGGTGGGATTTTCAGCCTGGAAAGGCCCTTTCATTTCTAGATTGGGAAACTGAGGCCTGAGGTCCCACAGCAGCAGGGCAAGGTGCAGAGGCCCAGGCTGGGCGTGCATCGGCCGTGCTGCCCTGCCTCCCCAAACCAGATTCTGATGTATACTCACAGGTTCACAGAGATGCTGGCGGTGATGGGGAACCTGAAGTTAAAGATACTGCCGTCCTCAGTTGGTTCAATCTTGATATCCAGGATCTGGAAGCCATTCACTTTTATCCTGCATAAGTCAGAGTGCGCCCTTGTCACTCCGCATGATGGCCGTCTGAGAGCACTGACCCGGGGCAGCCTCTTGCCAGCCGCGCCTTCTTCAGTCCTCACGGAACCTACTCAGAGCACTGGCTCTCCATCGTGAGGCAGCACAGCAAGGCTTAGACATGTGCTTTTCCCCAGGATTCCGGGGGGAATACAGGCCAGAGTCACCATGTGAGCCCAGAACTGGCTGACTCCAAAACTCCACATGTGGAGCCAACTACTCGGGATTTTGTGGTATGGATTCCAGCTTCCCTCCCCCGGGGGGATGTGTGAGATTTGGGGAAGAGGGGCCTCAGGCACCAGCAAAAAGGTAGAAGTGAGAATGGCTATAACCTTCACCCTGACCCTGAAATTAAATAGCGTGGAAGCCCAAACCCACAAGATGCCCAGACTGGCTGTGTAGCCTCGCCTCTAATGAGCTCAAGCTCCGGCGGGCAGGCCTCAGATCCCTTGGTTCTGTGGGGGAGGAACAAGGCTTGTCCATCTGTCTTGGTCTTAAACTTACCTCCCCAAAGGTATGAATACACACCTTTTTCCTGGAGCAAAGATCTCTACCCTAAAGCACCAACTCACCCCCAAGCATCCTTAAAGCTTGGAAGGAGTGGAGAAAGGACATTTCCCACCAACTTCCCGGCTTCAAGGATCTTCTGCTTCACCAGTTGCCAAGCGTTGGATTCCTGAAGCAACTTCAATTCGAGCTTCAGTTTCTGAAGGGGAACTGTCAAAAACAATTGCCAGTTTGTGTCATGTACCATTTATGAAGCAGCTCTTATGCTCTGGGTACCAGATGAGGCTATTTGCCTATGTTACTTCATTTAATCTTGACAACAACACATTGAGGTAGGTATTGTTATTACCTGCATTTGTAGATAAGGAAGTGAAGCTTCAAGAAGGTTAAGACATGTGTTTAATCACACAGCCAGGGAACCCTTATTTCCTTCATGCTAATATATGCTGATTATTTATCAACAAAGAAACCAGTTAATTGGCCAAGCAACCAATATTGACTGTACATCAGCTTCTAGGAGTGACTTGGGGGTCTAAATGAGCTTCTCACACGAGTTTGGAAAACTACATCAAACAAAATGAGAGAATAAGCTGAGAAATGAAAAATAAGGAATAAAGGTGAACAGCATGGCTCCAACACATGAAAGTGACAAGCGAGAGTCCCAGAATGACAGCTTTGCCACAGGCCCAGAGAGGAATAATTTATACAGGATCAGGACAGTGTCCTTACGGTAGGCTTCCAGAGAACAAGGAGACGAGATAGAGTACATGACTTGGCAGGTATAGGATGATGCATATGAAAAGGATGAAACATATGTGGGGAAGAAATAACAACAAAGCAATTATAAACTCTAGGAAAAACAAGAGACTACGGTATAAGAAGAAGATGTAATCATAGTACGGCAACTTGACTATGAAATAGACAGTATTTACCTAGTTATAATGACTTGGAGAGTGACAATTTATATAAAATTGGAGATCATATAACTCACTGGGTAACCTTGATCCTAATACTTCTTTCTCAGGGCCTCAGCTTTCAGTTAGAGTGGGTCCTTTCTGCATAACTTTGAAAGTTGCCTAAACTCTGACAAGGTTTGAAAGGCGGCCATTGCAGAAGTTACCTCCACTTACAAAATTGTTCTCAACGTGCTATTGATGTTTCCAGAAAATGAAAAGAAAGCCAAGTTCTTTTAACAAGTCAGCATAGAGGAGGCATGACTAAACAGAAAGGTAGGCAGCTGTACAGATACTTGGCTAGATAGGACTGATCTCCTTAATTTTCAGTGAATTAACACTGTCAGCAAGAGACTGTTAACCCAACAGAAGAATATGCTAGGGATGTGGACAAGATACTTCAGTTAAAATATGTAAATTGATAGTAGCTATATAAAAATGAGAGGTCGCTTTCATAATTAGAGAAATGCAAAGTGAAATAATCACAACCTTTCATCTGTGAGAATGGCAAACATTCAAAGCTGTCCATGCCCAGTGCTGGGAAGAGAGTGGGGAAAGCCTTTTAGAGACTGTTGGACAAAGTGTTGACACAGGAAATTGTTGACCAACAGCAGAGTTTTTGAGCTTTTGAGGCCCTACTTTAGGCATTATCTTGTGCAGATGCTGGTAAACGTTCATCAGGACAGGATATATAAAGAACATTTATTGTAACATTGCTTGTTTCTGGACAAATAAACTGATGAGCCAAGGATTGAATAGCCACCTTCTCAGCAAACCACCCATAAGGGCCACCCCTGGTGGCAGCCTCTGGTAATGCAGGAGTCTTGCTCAGGACGCTAACTCTTAGGTGACGCTGATCATCACCCTTGTGGACTCACCTTCAAGAATGTCGTCAACTGCTTTGAGCCCTTGGCTAATAACAGGTTTCAGCTTTTCCACATCATTGCTCAGCCCATTGCCAAGAGCCTCGAGAAGAGATGCTGAGGTCCCAGTGAGGAGACCGCATAGGAGAACAAGTTTCCAAAGCTGAGACATCTTCTGTCTTGACACCTGGATGGTCATGGGAGAAGCTGGAGTGAGAATGCGCACAGAGAGAAATGGAGTCTTCAGTGACTGCCTGCCACTCTCACACGCCACATCCTTTAGGATAGATGTGGTCATCTCCTGTTTTACAGACGGGCAGCCAAAATCAGAAAGCTATGGCATCTTGCCCAGAGACACACAGCCAGCAGGCAGAGGAGCTGAGACTTGAAAACTCAGACTCGACTCCAAGCCAGCCGTGGTCTTTACACAAAGGACTTTTGCCCAAGCTGTCTCCTTCACTTTTCACCTAAGTCGACTCCTCCTGGCTCTGGCCTCTGTAAGACATCATGCCCTCTGTGAAGCCCACCCTAGGTGCCCCCCCCCAGAAGCTAGGTTGGGGGCCCCGCCCACCACCTTGCTGCCTTCATACTCTGGTCAGAGTCTGGGTACCAAGTCTCTGACGACCTGTCTGCCTTTCCTGCCAGACTGTGAACTCCTCAAGGGAAAGACTGCAACTTATTTCTCCATTGAACCTCCAGACTCCAGTAAAAGGCCTGTGCCCAGTAATAGTAAGGTAAGTAAATAAATATGTTTTGGATAAAAGTATCAGCAAAATCAGTGGATGCCACCACATGACCCTGCACTGTTCATCAGTTTGACAGTTCTCTGTGTATAATCCACAGATCTTGAAATCTGCTCAGTTCAAATCGTTAGCCGCCCCCAGCAAGCCCGTCCCTCGCCTGTTGCCCCCAAAGCCTTCTGAAGACCACCACGTAGCTGCCTCAGAGAAGCCCACCACTCACAGGTTTGGAGGAGGATGCTCGTGAGATCCTTGCTCCCCTGCACGGTCTCCTGGGATTCTGAGAGAGGTGGTGGCCCTTATATTGTGGCAACAGCGGGGGAGCTGCCCGTGGAAGCAAGCCCCGGTTCCGGGACCATCCAAGGGGATTCCAAAGAAAATAATTCCCTCCAGGATGAGCAGTGGCTGTCAACCATAAGGTCACCCTGGATGCTTGAGTTGAAATGGAGGGACATGAGAGGATTCTCTGCCAAGACCGGGGTCAGGGCCTCCAGCAGCCTGCTGCCACCAAGAGGGGTCCTCGCGGCTGGGGATTGGGGACCAGACTGGGGATGGACACACGGGAGAACGTCTTGGTGGAGGACCCATAGTGACAATTCAGTCTAACTCTCTTATCATTTGGAAACAGAGACCCAGAGAAGGGAGGCCACCAGACTGAGGTCACCCAGCAAGACAGGGACAGACGTGAACTAGAACTGTGGCCCAGATCATCAGACTCAGTGACCGGAGAGGTCATTCTGCCCCATCTCCCTCTGGTGTCTGAGTGCAATATTCCTCATGGGCAGAGGCAGCCTCCACGTCAATGTTTGCCATGACAGGGAGCTCACTACCCCCCAGCCTGCTTCTTACATCTAGCTGGTAGAAAGTTCTTCCTGAGAGTTAACAAATCTGCCTGACGATACTCCCTTTGTGGGCTACAGTGAGTCCGGAGGGCCAAACGCCTCACCGGGGACTGCATAGCCAGGGTAGGAGACGAGCACCACTAGCCTGGGCTCCCTTGCACACCTGTTGCCATCTGCTCGGTCTCAACTCAGCAGGGTGGCTTGAGCCCCCAGCCCTTGCTGCGGCCTGCGGGTGCCTGTGTCACCTGCCCCTGCCTCCAGACTCCTCCCCTTCCTTCCTCACCCCCGGCCCTCACCAGCTCTTCTGTGTTCCAGAAAGATGCCCGCCTCTTTCCTACCTCGGACCTTTGCATGGACTGTTCTCTCTGCCCGGAACTTTCCTCCCTAGCTGTCTCTGGTTCCCTTCTCCAAAGGCCCTTTCTGATGGTTCCCCTGAGATGACCCGACCTCAACTCCTTGCTGCCTTTCTCTCATAACCTGATCACAGTTCATTTTGTTTTGTTTTAACTTGTAGTCTGCCCTCTGCTGTGCTCTGGGACTGTCCTCCCTCCTGGGTCCCCAAGGTGCTGTCTGGACCCTAGGATGCTCAGTCTCTCTCTCTAAGGCTTCCCATGAAAGCCAGCCACTGTCTTGGAAGGTGGCGATACCCCACCCCCAGAGATGCTCAAACATCAGACTAGACGGCTGCAAGGGTCCAGCGGCATGCAGTGTGGCCAGGAGTCGTGATTCTGGCCTTGGTAAGTCTGTCACTCGAAGACTGTTGGTGCACGTTTTTGTGATCTTCCCTTGACTTCCTTTTTGAGTCTGGCTATCCCACATGGACATCCTTCCCACACTTGCGTCTCCTTCCTTTTCTCACCCTCTTGCCTCCCAAGAGGAGCTGAGTGCTGTTGCAGCCTGGGTCTCACCCAGGACAGGCCAGCTTCTCACTGGCAGGTTGCCGCCCCTCACAGCCGAGCTTAGCAACTAGAGCTCCTGTCCCCTTGGGGCTGGACCTGAAAGGGTGACCCAGGGGCGGTCAAGTGCCTGTCCTCAGGGTGGCTCAGAGTCCCTGCTTTCCACGAGCCGGTTGCCAGGGCCACCTTGTTCCTCTGCGGGCCCAAGAAAGGAAGGCAGGACTGCACTACCCTCCTTCAAGGGTCCCCTCTGCTGAACCCAAGTCTGGTCTACACGGGCTGAGTCTACCAAAGTAGGAAGAGACCACATTCCCCGTCTTCCTGAGGTCCTCTGGATCCGATGCCTGAGAGTGTGTGGCACTCTTGAGCAAGTGCATACGTGCTTACATGTCCATGTTCACACACACATCACATGCGTGTGAGGAAAAGACAGCACATGCTAGACTCCTATGCAGAAAACACATTTCCCTGTCTGCGGTGTTGAGAACATTTTGCCAAGTCACACTCTGAATGAAAGCTCTTGACCCACGAGGGGGAGTTGGGTCTCCACAGACTGCCAGGGTGCCTGCATGCATAAAACCTCCTTATATATGGGCAAGGCCCATCAAAGAACAAAGCCAGTGCTAAGGAAATGGGAAAATAAATGTCCCAGGAGTGGGGAAGCCAGAACCGCCTGACTTACAGGACTCTAAGTTTTCAGCTTTCTCCTGCTCTCCTTTCTTTAAAAACTTAAACCAGAGTGAGCTGGATTCCTGCCACCAAACCCACAGCCAGGGCCTGGGCCCTGGTGGGCTCCCAGCGGCCTCCCCTTTCTGATGGCTGTTCAGGTCACAGAACCACACCGAAGCACCATCCACGCAGAGGGGAGGGCGCTCATGGCACAGCCTCCGTGTGGGGCGTCTGGGGTGCTGAGGAGGCCTCGCACAGGCCGTACAGTAACCTGGAACCCCACTGGTCTTCCTCTTCTCATTGCATGTCTTTTACATTTGTTGGAATTTTCTACTCTGGAAAGTGGCCCTTTAAAAAAAAAAAAAGGCCAACAAGATTACCTAGGAAGCTTGAGTCCCCTAGAAAATCTGGATCAGGGGTTCTGGGGGGGAGCCTGTGTCCAGGCACCTGGGGATGGCCCACCAGGGACAGAATGACTGGACCAGATGACTCCAGGGGCCTTCCAGCTCAAGTTCTATGAGTTCTGACCCCATGCCAACCCATGGAGCCCCAGATCTGCCTAGATGTGACCCTGTGCAGTGCACTGTGTGGCCTTCAGAAGCACAGACTCATAAGAGCAGGCTGTTGATAATAGCAGTGGCTATTTATTTGGCACCTGCTGTATACCAGGTGTTTTTCCTGTTTCATCTCGCTCCATCTCCTCAGCAGCCTTGTAGGGAGTGTTACTGTCCTGTTTTTCAGATAAGAAAAGTGATGCTTACAGGACAGGACAACCTGCTCAAGCCCACGTGGGCAGAAGGCAGAGCTGAGCAATGAGCCCAGGGTCTGAGCCTTTGCCTGAGAGTGAGGACAGTGGTTCTGATGTGTGGCCTCCCAAGCCCAGTGCCCAGGACCCAGCAGGGGCAGGCAGATGCCTGGCCTTTGTGCTGACCCTGGGTTTGGTGGTTTGGGTTCCCTGTTCCCCTTGGTCCCCGTGAGGCACGTTTTGAGAACCCCATTCTGCAGCCGAGGAAACTGAGGTTCGGAGAAGGACGCGGCATGCCCAGTCTTCACGAGCTGGAACCCAGCGTGAGTCCCCAGGAAAGGCCCTTCCATCCACACAAGCCGAGGCCAGCTGGCAGGCCAGGAGAGTCTTGGGACTTGAACATCCTGTTTTTCCCTCAGCCATGCTGTTTGAGTTGGTTGTAACGCCTGGTGCACTGGGCCAGTGTCAACCCGGAAAGTACGGGTGCCTGCTTGGCTTTGGCCTTTGGAGGACTGGCACAGAACTCAGGGCATCCTGGGTCTCTGCCCTCTGTTCGCCCACCTGCCACTCGGCAGGGACCCGGGGCCTGTCCTCAACATGGTGTGACCAGGGTCGAGGGTGGATAGGACTGGCGGCTCTGGGAGCCAGGGGTTCCTCACACCGATCACATCTCCACCGTCAGGGTGCAGAGTAGGGCAGCAGCAGGAGAAGGTGACAGCCAGGCCCTAAGAGCTCAGCCCAGCAGACCCCGCCGCGGCCTTCCTGTGGCCCGGGACCGTCGTCAGGCCCCCTTCCCTGGCTTCCCACAGACAGCCGGGGCCCTTCTTCCCCCGGTTGTGGGGCAGAGCCGAGGGCTGTGCTGAAAGCTTGTGAGCCCCTGGGGCTGACCTTGATGTGCTGACCTCGGACCTGGCACGGGCCCAGGCCTCAGTCACCTCATCTGTAAAATGGGTGAACACCCCTGTCCCTGGGCCTTGGCAGCACGATGGACAGGCAGGGGCCTGGGAAGTCATAGGGCTAGTGGGGGGCTCTGAGGGCAGCAGGCAGAGCTTTGCCCGGGCTGCGGCAGGCCTGGGTGTGAGCCCTTGCTCTCTGCTGGTTGCTGGCCATGAAGCCAGGGGCCACGAAGCCAGGGGCTTCACCCTGCCAGGCCTCAGGCTCTTCATCTGTGAAGTGGGACTCCTTACAGTCCCCACCTCCAGGTGTGCCGGGCAGATGCAGCTGGATGACGCAAGGGAGAGGTTGAGCCCGTGGCCACCCTCAATCCCAGCCACACTACTGGCGACTGTCAGCGTTCGTACAGGGTGCCCGGCTCACGATTCAACTTCCCAGGCGGCTACCTGGGACACAACCCCACTGTGAGCCAGGTAGCGTGAGCCACATGTTAATATTATATAACACACATAAGGGGTGCTTGGTGGCAGCTGGGGAGGTTGGCGCCCTCCCAGGCCATCTGAGGTTCAGGCCATTCCAGAAGGAGAAGCGGTGACAGCTGCTCGTGTGTCCTCCTCCTCCTCCCCAGCCCTCCACGGTACACGAAGTCTCCTTGCATGGAAGGTGTTTGCCTCACAGGGACAGAGGCCCCGCCGTGAGGGTCGTGGGATGAATTCCTCATTGAAAATCTCCAGCGAGGCATTAAGGATTAGCTGTGCCAGGCCCAGGACATCCTACCCAGCGTGACTGCTAATCCCCCCAGCAGCTTCCTGGTCCCACTGACCCGGGCTTAACCTCTGAGCTGGTATCTTTTTCCAAGCACGGCTTTCTGGAGCTCTGGCTAGAAAGGACCTAGGGGTCGTCCAGCCCACTGGGGCCAGTGAGGGCGACTGACCAGCTGGCAGGAGGCTGGGGTGCCTGGCGGCAGTCCCCAGACTCAGCCCCACGGCGGAACCAGCCCCACCCTCCCCAGGGCAGCAAACACAATGGCATGTACCGCAGCCCACCCACAAAGCATACTGTCTTTATTTTGCTGTGGAAAAGCAGAAAGGCTTGTCGCCATTTTGCTTTTGAATTCAGTCAGGTACAAATCCTTCATTCTGTTTCTCACACTTAACTGCCCACTCAGGAATTCTCAGGAAAAAAGAAAAATCAAAGTAACAACATATGTTCCAACATTACTGTCATTATCATGACTGCTGAACATACAACGATTAACAAAGTTGTCATGATGTCACCGCCTGAAGACCTTTAACCAACCTTAGCAATCTTGACTTTGCCATTTTCTTTTCTGACTTTATCTCTTCAGCCCTCAGACACGTCTCTCAGCCCTGGCTCTGCCCTTGGAGCACCGATGGGCTTAAACAGACCTGGCCCAGGTCCTGCCCCCAGAATGTGGGGAGCCACTTCCTGCGGACTGACTGATAGACAGGGTCTCACCCCATTGGGGGCTCCTATCCCACGAATGTTCCCTGAGCACTTTGCCCAAAACTCCCAGAGAAAATCTACAGTTTTCACGAGTCTGGCTCCTCCTCTGAGCCCCCTGACATCTGGGCACCTTGGGCCCCCCAGAACTGGCACAGGTCTGGTCTCCAGCAGGGGCCAAAGGGTGTCGATGGAAGAAAGAAGGGGGAAAGGAAGGAAAGAAGGAGGGAGGACGAAAGAGCGAGAGGAAGGAAGAGGAAGGGAGGGGAGGAAAGAGGGAGGGAGAAAAAGGAGACAGAGGAAGCAGGGGAGGGATGGAAGAGAGAGGGCGAGAAGGAAAGAGGTCACGGTGCCCCCAGCCCGGGTCTGAGGGCAGGGCCACAGCATCGCTGAGGTCCCTGGGCCCAGTGCGGGCCCTAGTTGGGCCCATGGGTGTTGACTGACCGCCCATCTGCCTGGGCGTGGACCCCTGACACGTGCGGGCTCTCTGGGGCCCTCTCTTCCCACGTGACTCCCGGAACCTGGCGACTTACCTGTCTTTGCTCGGTCTCACCTTCCAGACCCTCCCTGCGGACGTGGAGATTGGCCCTCCATCCATCCATTCACTCACGTGTCCACTCTTCACACAAATGGTTTGGACCAGGACTGCTCAGCCTTTTGGCAACTGGTCAGTGGGCCCCTCCCGGAGGGCCGAGCTCTGTGCTGGAGCCAGAGAGAACAGGTCCCAGTCCTTGTTCCAGAGGCGGGCGCTCTCTAGGATGGTGGACAAGATGCTGAGGCCAGCTCACGCCTGGCAGGGAGGAGAGACCTGTCACTTACTCCTCCCAATAACCACATTCCCATTCCATAGATAAGGAACTTATGTGGAGAGGCACAGGATTGCCCAGGGTCATGCACCTGGTAGGTGGCAGGACTGGGATTTGAGCCCAGGCAGCTCCAGCGTCCAGGCTCTGGGCCCCACATGTTCATACTCTAGCAGCTGGGGTGGGACTCTGACCCGCTCGTTTCCCCAGCAGCCCCAGCCCTGGCCTGGGTTGGAAGAGTCACTCTCTTAAGGTGTGTGGCAAAAGGGACAGTTTTTGACTTTTTTCCTCTGCTGGGTCAGGGCTGTGATCTCGCCGCCTGGTCTGCAGTGGTCCTGATAAACATGAGTTAAGGTGAAA
This sequence comes from Carlito syrichta, assembly GCF_000164805.1. NCBI lineage: Eukaryota > Metazoa > Chordata > Mammalia > Primates > Tarsiidae > Carlito > Carlito syrichta. The sequence continues at coordinate 225,919 of NW_007246415.1, read as the reverse complement.
AAAGCGAGTTGGTTCCCAGACTGGGCAGACCGTGGCGGGATGAGACCCAGGGTCAGCAAGACGCCCCCTCTCCTCCACTCCCACGCCACTGCTCCCCCATCCCTCGTTCACTGGCTTCTAAGAGCATGCTCTCACATGTCCCTAAGCTCTCCAGGAGCAAGGTGAGCACGTACCCCGCCATGACTGTACACAAAGTGGGAACTGGGCTCCAATGCTCTGGTTGTCGACAGCCCCAGGCAGATGGCAGCTGCTGTTCCTGGCAGAGCTCGGCCCTGGTGACGGTCCTTCCATGGCACTAATTGGAGTGGGCTGAGCACTTTGGGACTTGAAAGAAGTGGCATGACACAGTGGGGTCGGTGGAGATGCAGAATACGCGGACAAGCGCTGGCGGGATTCCAAAGTGTGGGCTGGCTCTGAGCATCTCATCTTGCAGGGGCTCTGGGTGGACAGCCAGCCCCTGGCTGGAGTCCTAACCCTGCTGTTTTTTAGCTGTGTGACTCTGGACAAGTCACATTGCCTCTCTGAGCCTCCAGCTCCTTATACACAAAGTGGGGACCATGATTGTCCACCGAATGCCATGGGTTTGAAATTTAACCCTGGAAAGCAATTAGCCCAGTGCCTGCCCATGAAGGTGATCCTGTAGTGCCACACCAGGGCAGGATTGAGGGAGGGACACGGGGCAGGAGCCCAGCCAAGTGATTTCAGGCAAGACAGCCCTCAGAGCCGGTGTCTCCCACTCTCTGAGTTCAGAGCTAGTCCCGGCTGGACTGGAGGGACTGGAGACAGCGAGTCCAGGAGGTGCAGTCCTGGTGGTTATGGTGGCCTCTTGATGTGGGGGAGAGGGAGAGACCCTGGAGAAGCAGCCTGGCGCCCTGTCTCTCCTCGGGGTTCCAGGACTCGTGTCTGTGGATCATGATGGGGTTCCAGGACTTGTGTCTGTGGATTATGGTGTGTGCGCGCGCGCGCACACACACACACGCATAAAGAGTTGTCAACTCTGGGAGGCCAAGTTCTGTCTGGGATCCATCTCTTGTTTTCTACTCTGGCTCACACAGAACGTGTGGATGTGTGTTTGTCAAGTGCATCTGCCTGGACTCCTTGGGGTGCTGTAACAGGAAGCACAGCCCAAACTGACTTGGATGTGAAAGGGAGCCAGCCCCTGGCCTGCATAACATGAAGGTCCATGGGTTTCAGGCTTGGCTACATCCAGGTGCTCAAGGGAAATCTTCAGGACTATGTTTCTATGACCTGGCTTTTTGGTTGGCGTTCTACCCTCCCTTTTAATAAGTCCAGCAGAAAGAGACTATCTCTTTCACAGTCATCTCTTCAAAAGTCCTGGGACTGGCTCTCACGGGCCCTGTTGGAGTTACCTGCTGAGTGCCGAACCAGTCCCAGGGGCCGGGGCGAAGGAACGTCCTTACTGGCTGGCCAAGACGAAGCATGACGTCTGCCGAAAAGGCAGAGCTGGGAAGGCTGGGGGCTAGGGAAAGCGGACGTGAGGCCGCGGGAAGGGCTGGTTTTGTGGGGAGGCGGTGGTCTCTGCTGTGCCGTGAGGCTGAGGATGCTCCCTGGCTCCTTCCACGTGTCGCCCACGGAGAACCCGCGGCAACCGGGGAGCCGGACGGTGGAGGCGGACACGTCCCACGTGAGCTCGCTGCCCACAGGGTGGCCAAGGGCCCGCAAGTGACCCAGAGCCTGCTGTCGACGTGCCACGCTCGGGCG